>NC_041364.1:3079975-3154975 GCF_900634415.1 Cottoperca gobio
CCTCGTTACCATGAGTTAGTATCCAAACCATTTCCATTTTTCATTACATCCAGCCAGTGCATTGTGGGATTACCGGCACGGCTGGAAAACATCAGTGACCAATCAGGTGGCTTGGCTGCAACTGTCTGTTGTATAAGAAGCTGTGTGGTCTCATCCCGAGTATGTGACTGAGCATATTAGGCTTCATAAGGGAGGGAAATGGCTCTGAAAGTATGACAGGTATGATAAACCTTCTCTAAATGTGGGCCAGTTGGAATGCACATGTAAATAAAACACAGGAGACACAGTTGCTACAGGTGAAAAATAAAATAAACTAAAGCGCATTTCTTAAATGCCATATATCTATTTTTGTAGAGGTGTTTTAAAGAAAATTAATTTCTCTGAAATATCTTGGATGCAATCTGTGGACGTGTTCAAGGCCTAAAGTCATCCCCATAAAACGAGATGATTTCAACACTGATATCAGTTTGTAATAACTTCATCTCTTAATGTTTCCTCGTTGAAATATGCATTGTGACCCTGTGACCCCTGTAGTCTCACTCATCAAACCTTCACAAGGTGCATGTTGCAACACAAGACTGTGCTGATGGAAAAGGACTTCATGAATGCGGTGGCACTTGTACACGACATCATCAGGTCTGATAATATGATTATCATTTGTGAGCGCTTCTTCGTCCTCAGACTGAGGAGTTCAGTTAAGTAACGGTAAAGATCTTCCTCTGATGAAGATACATCCTCTTCTTCTATGTTACATTTTGCCCAGTGGGAATGTGTTACAAAAACAACCTCAGCATGTAAGAATGATGTTCCTCTGAAAGCAGCATAAAGCAGGGGGTGTCAAACTCATGTTAGTTCAGGGGCCACATGCTGCACATTTTTAAACTCAAGTGGGACCAGTGACATCACAGCATGATAACCTGTAAACAACAACAACTCCTCATGTTCCCTTCGGTTTAGTGCAAACAAAAGGTACGTTCTGAAAATGTTCACATTTAATGAAGTATCTTTTTACAAAACATTTATGCATGAACAAGCTAAAACATATATAATATATATTATATTATATTATATATTATGCCTCAGTTTATCATTTACACATGTGCATTACAACTTACGCATCACAGTGTATCTGCAAAGGAACATTGGCCGGATTGGACCCTCTGGAGGGCCGGTTTTGGCCCGCGGGCCATATGTTTGACACCCCTGGCATGAAGCATTGAGGATTCATCAGGTGGTTTTCAACAGACAAAGAGAACCTGAAGACCGTTTGTGTCGGAGAACTTGTAGATTTCTTGGTCTCAGAGAGAGTGACAGGTAGGATGCTGACTTCTTGCGAACAGAGATGTGATTATTACCTTCATGACATCTAAAGGCACAAAACCTTTATTACAACACCTAACTAAGAAAAAGTGTCAAGCTGCATTTGCTGGGTTTAAGTCATTGTATGTGATACCTTGACAAAACTGTATTTAGTCAGATCCATAATTGTAAGCGGAGCCTGAGTTTCATAATTCGTTGCTATTTGTTACGTCAACATGACATATCTCACTTCCCACTGCGTCGCGTCTTCCTGAGTTTTGATCCATTGCATCGTTTACAGCCCCGTGTTTTCTATGGGAAGCACTTTTCAAGCTTTTCTGTCATTGACTGCTTGGATTCCTCGGCACACTGGCAAACAGTAGCTTTTGTGTTCACTGTGCTGGATCACTGAGCAAGGAGAGGGAGGGAGAAAGTGTATTCTCTCCTCTCCCCAGTTCGTCTTTTTAGCCTGTGTGGCATTCTCCTCGCTACCTCATGTATGGAACCTTTTCAGAAGCGAGGCTGCTTTTGCTTTGGGAAAGACACAGACTTGTTTAGCATATTGCACAGCTATTACCAGACACAGAATCTTCTCACTGTCTCTTTGTGTGCTTTTCTTTCTGTAGGAAGACCACTGAATGTTTCACATTTCTACAAGACTTCCATTAAAACTTTAATCTCAGTTCACCTTTAAAATGGTCACTGTTGTAATCCTGAAACAAGACCGGCTCCTGTTCAAACACAAAGTTTGTAACACTTTCTTGGATTATTGAGGGACTTTGTTTTACCAGGTGCAACAATAAGCTCAAAGATACTTTATGGTGTTGGCCGAGAGTCAAACCACAAACCCTGGGATTAAATAGAGCAACATGTAGTCACTGTACTCTAACTCCAGAGTGTGTTCTCGGAGCAACACCACCTTGCACCAGTGAGCTTTGGTTTTTTTGGGATAACAGGTTTTCTGTGCAAAAGGATTGGCGATGGGGTTTTGGAATAACTGGCCTTCAGTCCCCACAATTACTGCATGAGCCGCTCTTCAGTAAATCGCCAGTAAATAACTTTTATTTTAAGTTTTATTTCGGAGCAAATCTTTCACAAATGGTGCTCCTCTCTGAGTCCAACAGCTCAGGCCCCTGAGTGATTCCTCCAGCGACCAACACTGTATGTTGAGTGGAAGCCCTCTAATCTTGTTGGTCACGGATTAGAAAAGGCTTCAGATTCTTGATTCCAGCTTTAGTTAATTTGGTGACCTTATCACTGCATGCTGTTATTCAGTGGACGCTGTGTCTCCAAGCAGGGCAGTTCCTGATTAGCTGAGAATGTGTGGAACACGGCGGTGAACGCCCTTTTGTTCTGCTTCTCAACGTCGTCCACCTCCCTGCTCTGTTTGGGCTGAACGTGATCCGACGGCAAG
The DNA here is from genome assembly GCF_900634415.1 of Cottoperca gobio. Classification (NCBI taxonomy): domain Eukaryota; kingdom Metazoa; phylum Chordata; class Actinopteri; order Perciformes; family Bovichtidae; genus Cottoperca; species Cottoperca gobio. Next base: position 3,082,689 of record NC_041364.1, read on the forward strand.
TGGAGCACATGTGTCGGCTGCACCGATGTCAAAATGTACGTATGTGCAGTGTCACTGTCAAGTAGTCAACGTATCCGCCCTCGAGCCTCGCTCACAGAGGATCGGGTCTTTCACAAACAGCAAAGGGTCCATGAAAGTTTGTCACATAATTATGTTTCAACAACTCTTTAGGAGCGCCTGGCTGACTGAAAGCGCCTGGACACAACGATACAGGTCGCACCTAAACATCTGAGCAGCCGCTGCACTTAAACCTTCTTAAGGTAAAGCCTCCCTAACTTAGTGTATTTGCTTTGTTGGGATCATGACATTGCTTCGCTGATCACAAAGAGTCCTGCTTTCACAAGTGAACTGAGGAGAACGAAATATCTCAAGTGCACGCGGCCTTATGTTTCTTACAGACCGGATGACCTTTGATTAAATATGGAACGCTGATTTAGATGGGAACACCAGCAAAATAGATAAAAAATGAAAGAAGAAAGCATGACTTTGATGAAGTAAAAGGAGATAACATGATGTGCAATAATGAAATAAGCTGGACGGGAAACCAAACAAACTTATGAACAGTGCAAGATGTGCATATAACTGGTGCACACATTTTGAATGCACATATAAAGCACAATGTGCAAGTCATTTACAGCAAAAGTCATGAAAATGGCACATTAATAATTGCTGGGGTTCTTTCATGGCTATGCTCTAAATCAATTATGAGCAGGAGGAATAATATAAACAGTGCATTGCTACATGACCAAAGCATGGGGAAAATGAATAGTGTTACAAAGAGCACTTTTCTGATTAACAACAGGAGGGTGTGTACATAGTGTGTGTGTGTGTGTGTGTGTGTGTGTGTGTGTGTGTGTGTGTGTGTGTGTGTGTGTGTGTGTGTGTGTGTGTGTGTGTGTGTGTGTGTGTGTGTGTGTGTGTGTGTGTGTGTGGTGGCCATCACTAGGGATCAAAGTAAGTTGTGCCTTTTCTTTGTCAGGATCCAGGATAAACTGTTCCAGCAGGTATCACAGCTCAGGATGGTTTCTGCATGACACAAACAGTAAAGTCACCTTCACAGCACACAGATGAGTCAGTGCGAGGAGGAAGGTCACGGGCCGCAAAGCAAAAAGCTGGAATGATTTAGCCTCTACGGGGTTTCCTTGTATGGCCTGAGAAGATGTGCGTGGGGACAGAAGGAAACAGAAGCACAATCATTCAGTCACTACTACAGATTACTCAGCTCGTACTCTTTTTACAGTTTTGAAGCTGCAGTTTTAACAAAGTAAAACATCCTGCACATGCAAATGATATTGACCTTTGTTTTGAAAAGCACAACAACACACTGCTGCACATCTTCATCAGCGGGGGCCACATTATCTTTAGAGAAGCTTTACTTTAGAAACTCACTGTAACCTGCAGTTTGGTGGAAGCGTTAATCCTAAACACACTGCAGGAGCGTTAAACTCCTAACCTTGGCCGTGTTACGCTCCCCCTCTGTGATTTATATGTGACATACAGGTTAAGATAACTTCTCAGGGTATAAGGATGTACTGTAGGAGAGTTATCTGGTGTAACAATATGTATTCATTGTCCATGGCCGCCTCTCAGGCCTTAAACTGCGATAGATAGTTTGTACTTTAAAGATTGATGTGATTGACTTTACATCTTTTTAAAGAGTAACTTGCTCACACACAACACAGACTCTTGCCGTTTCTATGTATTCCTTTTCCCCTGAAGCACACTGACCGTGATTGATTGCTGGGAAATATTGGTAATGTTGCCGCGCTGGAATGCCCATTACAGGGAGATTCTCGCACCCCTACCAAATTCCAGCACGCCGGCGAGTCGAGGCGTCACAGACTTAAAATGCGCCTGGAATCTACATCAATTCATGTTTAAAAGCACAGGGAGGACTCGCTGCTCACTGTTTAGAGAAAGATCTTTCACAAATCAGTTGCATCTGTTTTTCTCCTCATTTCTCTTCCTTCATTTCTTCTTCTCTCCGCCGCTCTGTGCGGAGTCTATTTAAAGGCAGCAAAGCAAACACGGTCTCTTTCATGTACAAGCTTTCAGGCCTCTGTTCTGAGCCCGTCCATCTCATAAAGGTTGATGACACTTCACGGGCCGCTGGATCACATGAGAGAGGAGCCTGCAGTGAGGAGACTGTGGAAGGGATACGGGGATGTAGCAGACGGTGAAACCTCCTACACTAAGTTTACCCACCTTTTTATTTGTTAATTTATATATCCCTTGGGTTTTCTTTCCTCTAATTTGCACAATCTGGTATTATTCTCTCTTCTACATCTGCAAATAAACAAAGTAAGCTGCTCAGTGATGAATGGTAATGCCCTGAGCTTTGTCCATGATCCCTCTGTCTGCTGTTAATTAGCACTCGGGCTGATGTTGACCATTACGTGATACTGGCTCTGATGTCATGGAGTCCAGCGACCTCGCAGGTCAGACGCCACATTGCATACTGCAGCTTTGATGCTCAGAAATATTGAGTCATGTGTTACAGTGGGTGGCATTGGATATCATCTTCCAGGGCGTCCTGCAAACGCTTGATCTCTGTATCGACGATGGAGACGTTAGACCGTTACCCTTCGTTCGGCTTTGCCAGGTTGCAGGAGTGTAATTCCCCCAAAACAGACAACTGATTCTTTTCCCATCCGAGCGGAGAACAACAGTTTGGCCGTAGTCACAACAGAGCCGGGAAACAGTTCTTCATCGTCTTGTAGCGTTTAATTACAAGACAGAACTTACGCTACAATGATATTGTCGGGGCGGATGTTTAATGTGTATGACAGACAGCTGAACACAGCTATGAAATAAAACAATGGCTAATCAATTAAATACTTCTTTCAAAACCTGAATTAATCAATCAAGTAAAGCACTTAATCAGCAGACTGGGGAGAATACATGTTATCTTCTGTAAGTTGCATTGTTCCCATATCCTGTAGTGCAAGTGCTTGAAAGTGCAGAATTACAATAAAGATTTGCTCCTTTTCTCAAATCTCCTCCTGTTAACAATCCTTGAGACGTCTCGTTGCATTTCTCTGTCCACCTTCGCTCGGAAGCCTCTCCTTCTGTCTCCACACTCTCTGGATTCAGTTGCCTCTTGTTGAACCACAAAAGTGCTGCAACCGTGCCAACGAGCACATATCTGCGTGCAAACTATTTGCAACATTTTTTAATCAGGTGTCTGCAATGACAGCAGCACCGTCTTCGCCGGCGAGTCGGCTTCAACGTGTGTCAGGGAGCAAGCACGAGCATGTGCGAAGGCACCTGATCAGCGTGCCAGTCGACTGATGTGTCAGCTGTACAGAAAAGGATAAAAACAATTTGAAGAACACAAAGGTGGTGTCAGCTTGCCACGTAGGAGTGAGGTTACACGTTGGACAAGATGATAGACTGAAACATGGCATATGCTTTTGACTACGACAACTCTTTTGGACATTTGTATTGTTCGTGTCAGAGACCGTTTGTTCTGTCAAAAAGCGATGCAGAGAGTTGTCAAATATTTGCCAGCGTGTGTTTAGTAGCAGCCAGGTATGTTTTCACCAAGGAGAGGTTCTTACAAAAACAGAGCATGTAACAAAAGCTCAGACATAATAAACTATAAATACTTTGTCTATCTTTTAATCCATTATAAGTGGCATGAAATAGCTATGAGATCATGATTCTCATTCGTAGTTGTGTTTCTGCATGAAATTCTGGCTGCATGTTGGGATGTGACTGGACTTTGGAGAGACTTGATTTGAAAGGTCTGTTTAAGGCTGCACAAAAAACTACCAATGAGGATCTCCATCATCCTTAGTGACAGATAAGATGGAGGACAAAGAAGATCAGGGAAATATTTTCATGATGGAGATTAGGCTGCATGTCTTAGCCTTTACAGACGTGTAAACAATGACAATAATGTTGGCGGTGTTAACTGACAAATACTCACATCTGACCAATATTGCTGCCAGTAAGCAAATTACTTCAGCGATTCAGAAAAACCTTCAAATACATTAATGTAATTTACATATAAATTGAGTACAAAATGAGTGATTGCTCTTGCTTTTGCACAGTAATGTAGTTGTAAGGGAAGACTGCTCTGCATTATCATGGAAAGGTAACATAACCTTGCAAAAAATTGCATTCAAGACGTATTATTATTATTATATATTTATTTCCATACTGTACTGAAATGAATGCAAATGATGTCTAAAAGTTATATTTAGGAATAACATAACCTCTTAGTAAAATGCATGCATGTAAAGCCAAACCATCTGATGCCTAATTGCATAAAATACCATATAGGCATTAAAAGATCAACAGAATTCAAATGCAACTGCAGATTTGATATGGAACGGATTCATTCATGATGTATTTCCGTATTTTACATTTTATCACATCAAATTTTATGTACACACATAATCGCACATGTAGCTAATCTGGCGGCGTCTAGCACTCACAGCATGGAAACAAACACTGAGCCTGCCGGCTAGTTAACTCTGCAACGCAGCGCTCTCTGCAACGCAGCTCTCTGCAACGCAGCGCTCTGCAACGCACGTAGCGCTCTGCAACGCACGTAGCGCTCTGCAACTCACGTAGCGCTCTGCAACTCACGTAGCGCTCTGCAATGCAGCGCTCTGCAATGCAGCGCTCTACAATGCAGCGCTCTACAATGCAGCGCTCTACAACATAGCGCTCTGCAACATAGCGCTCTGCAACATAGCGCTCTGCAACGCAGCGCAACGCAGCGCAGCGCAGCGCAACGCAACGCAGCGCAACGCAACGCAACGCAACGCAGCGCAACGCAGCGCAGCGCAGCGCAACGCTTTGCAACGCACGCAGCGCTCTGCAACGCACGCAGCGCTCTGCAACGCACGCAGCGCTCTGCAACGCACGCAGCGCTCAGCAACGCACGCAGCGCTCAGCAACGCACGCAGCGCTCAGCAACGCAGCGCTCAGCAACGCAGCGCTCAGCAACGCACGCAGCGCTCAGCAACGCACGCAGCGCTCAGCAACGCACGCAGCGCTCAGCAACGCAGCGCTCAGCAACGCAGCGCTCAGCAACGCAGCGCTCTGCAGGGGGGAATGGAGGTTGAGAGTTTACTGTGCATCTCAACTATGAGCTGCAGAGTTAAACAGAAGTGCACAGCGCTCATGAAGTCTACGATCCCTTGATGTAGCAGCTCAACTGACCAGGGGGGTGTCGAAACCTGTGTCTGCCTTTTATAACGCTATATTCATCATCTCTGTGTGGACAGCTTCTCCAACATGTTTTGTCATTCAGGTACAGTTCAGGTATGGGCTGCATTAGCTGTCTCTACACGCTAACACAAACTTTGCACATGAAAGAGAACCGCGAGGACATTAGATTCAACGTCATCCAAACAAACACTGAGAGTTTCTATTTTCTATGATGAGCGTGGCAACCGGTGCAAGATCACTGCAGAAATATGTTAATATTTTCTTTAGCAAAGGTCAAATATTTAATCTATCCCCACCCTTTTTATATATGACAGTTGAGGTTTGGTGTCAAGTTTACACAGAAAAGATAAATGAAAGCATATTATGTTTGACAGGCTTCTACATTACTGGGTCAAAGTCTTGATGCAATGACGCTGTAAGAGACGAACAATGAGGCAGTAATGAGAAGGACAAAATATTTTGAATGTCAAAACTGTTTTGTCAGTGCTTGATGGTAGACTGCTGCAATGAATGATCCTGAGTTATGAGTTAGAGATGATTCAAATTTGTTGTGGTGAAGAAGAAAAGGAACCAGCTGAAGACGGGGAAAGAAGAAGAAGAAGAAGAAGAAGAAGAAGAAGAAGAAGAAGAAGAAGAAGAAGAAGAAGAAGAAGAAGAAGAAGAAGAAAGAGAAGAAGAAGAACAAGAGCAGGTTCAGACATCTCCCCTCTTCACACACTTTATTAATTATCGTATAATCCGATGAATCTACATAGGGAGGCTCCGAACGGACAAATATAACCGGCTCTCGAGGGCCTTTCATGTTTTTACCATAGACTGTATTAAATATGAGCAAAGTCTCTGTGACGTCTCCCAGAGGTTTCTGAGGAGCTGGTGTGAAGCTCAGAGTGTCTCGCTCCGGCTGTCGCCATCTGCTGTAAAGTTGGGCATTTTGACATGGAGTCTACGGGGATTGACTCCCTTTTAGCACCAGCCTCAAGTGGCCATTAGATGAACTGCAGGTTTTGACACTTCAGTGTAGGCTACACTGCTCAACCCCGGAGGTGGCCGCTTAGTTTCTGTATCGTTGTCTGACAGGCTCGGAAAGGGAGGAGTGAGCGGAGGAGGTGCATTCAGTTGGTTTTGCAACCTCACCACTAGAGGCCACTAAACCATACACACTGGACCTTTAAGAGAAGCTATGTTCAAATATGGCCCCTCATTTAGTCCAATAAAAGTTGCCCAACAACGTTTCTGCATTTTATGGTGAAAGAGCATGTGCATTACAGCGCTTCACGGCACCATGGGGGCCTGAGGTTAGGACGCCAACCACGAATAAAAATGTCCACAGTTTGATTCTTCCTAGGGACCAGTGCACGCCGTTCCCTTCTTTAGCGCACCTCTTGTTGTTATCAACTATCTTAGAAAGGCTTAAAATGCCTCATTTCATTCTTTTGAAATGATTGCATTAGTGGAAAGTATTTTGTGGCCCTTTGTCTGTGACATGACTTGTAATTTCGACTTTGGCCACTACGCCAACAGCCCTGTGCGGTTCCTGGTGTTCGACCAAGCCGGGGGAACGTCTCATGTGAGCGATTGTTTTGCATCATCAAGACGTCATCTGGTGGGTCCAACAGTCCAACAGTATTATTATTGTTATTTAAAGTTTCTGTTATTTAAACCTTATGTCCCTTCACTACTATAGAGTTTAAATAAATACAAACTATATAAACATTTTGGAAAATTAACTTTTATGAGCAAGTTTAAGCCATGAGTACGTATGTTATTGTCTTTTTCTCTTCAAGAACATTTGCAAGAGAATATTAACAGATCAAAGATTAAACTTGGGAAACAGTGATATACATGATATACATGATAGACATGATATACATGATATACATGATAGACATGATATACATGATATACATGATATACATGATAGACATGATATACTTATACGTAGCTTTGAGGAATTGAAACAAATCATACAATAATCTCCAAAGGTGTTTCTCATCTCTCCCTCCTCCAGTTTGAAACAACAGGTGATATAACTGCTGATTTAAAACCCCTGACTGTTGTGGCACCAATTAGTTTGGTGTGCATTTACATGTGTCTGGGGCTCACGGACACTCGTAGATCATACTGACTCAAGTGGGAGCCGTTTGGCCTGGAGCAGCGTGGATGAATTATAACAGTTTCCAGCTTTAGCTTGCAGGGCCCCCGTGTTTTGGGATGAATCAAGTTCCTGCAAACTGTCCATCTTAGAAAGTCACCTTGTGTTCAGCTCTAAGATCAGATAATCCTGCAAACTAAACGAGGGTGCAGTGACACTCATTCCTTTTGTTTGAGCATCGTGATTATAATTATTTTGAAGAAGACAAAACCGTCTGTGATTTACGAAAAGTGATTAGAGACTCAAAATGTACGTTATTTTAGCTGATAGCGCTAAAATAAAACAGTTATTAGAGATTATCTTGTGCGGGACACGAAGGTTAATGGCAGATTGTCCAACACGTTAGTCTTTCGGATATATTGAAGCAGGAATGTGCCGATCCGTACAGTAAATGTTGAGATATTTCAGGGTAAACTAAGACCTGCTCGTAGCGCTTACCTTCAAGTGAAGGGATCTGGACAAAGTGGTGGACCCGGCCGGTCATAAAGCTAACAAAAGATAACAAACACATGATACTGTAGTTGTCCTGAATCTGACCTCCAAGATGCCAGGTGCATACTGTCTTTTAAAAGAGTCTGCCTGTGTGTGCGTGTGTGTGTAGGTGTGTGTGTGTGTGTGTTTGTCTCGTGTGTGTGCACCGTGTTAAGGAGAAATATGAGCCTCCTAATTGGATGCTTTTGTAGCATGTTTTCAGGGTAGTAGATTCATTGCGATATGAGTTAACGTTTCAACAAGCCACTCACTTTCAAGGAAACTAAAAACATAAGAAAGAAAATATGCTGATTCGAAGTAAAACCCCCAAAACAGCAAATGTAAAACTTTCAAATGTGATTCCTAAAGCAGGCTGTTCTTCTAAAATGCACAGAAATGTTTTAATCAGTCCATACGTTTGTCTGAAGCTCAATCTGTCTTCGTGTGAGGGACGTGACCCCCCACCTCCCTGTAACTCTTTCATGGTCAGACTTCCAGCACATGATGCAGAACCTCAGACGCACTAATCAGACGGTGATGTTGAGAAGAAGCCTGAAGACATGATGCGAGATAAAGACAAGGGATAGAAAAACACCGTCTAAACTAAACATCCTGCTCCTCACAAACCAAGTGGTCTTTGTCCTCCACACTATTTGCTAATGAGGACTTGGGGTCAGTGTAATTGTTGCAGGAAACACCGCACTGATCAGAGGTGCAATTTGAGGGAAAATTAGGTTCTGTCGGATGACCTCATCTCTTTGGTCGGGCAGGCCGAGCCCCAAGGCTTGTCTGATTTGTCTTCTTGGGTCAGCACCACCACATATGTGGGACGTGTATGTGTGTGTGTGTGTGTGTGTGTGTGTGTGTGTGTGTGTCTGTGTGTGTGTGTGTGTGTCTGTGTGTGTGTCACAGCATCAAGTGAAGTCACCACGAGGAAGAAATGGCAGTGAGGTCTGGGTGAGGAGCTGAGATGATTAGACCACCTACAGATGATTCAGCGCCCAGTCGAGCAGATTTACTCTCAGCGGACTGGCTCCTCCGTCTTATCAAACTCTGGCAGCAGGAGTGCTGATTAGGAATCTTTGATTAAACAGGAATGTAACATGATTTAAGTTTAGTTGATAAAGGATGAGTTAATGTATCATTCTTGTTGTCTGTAAGGAGCAGTAATGTAGAACATGACTCCTACCCCAAGCTAGAAATCAGAGATAAACAGCGCTTAATCACAAGGCATGAAACCAGGGAACTATGACTTATACCTGTGACGTCATCAACATGTAACTGAGGAAACTCTTCTGGTGTGGGATCAAGTGGTGCCCTGCTCACTTTCTGAAGAGCAGAACCAGATGTTTTACAGTATGTGTCAATATTCACTGATTCATTGATAGCCGTGTGCACGGGATGGCGGGACAGGTAAGGTGGCGGCGAGTCTAATTACCTCCGTTTGGAGAATTGTGGAGAACACAATCGTCAGTACAGGAAGCAATCAGTAGTTATTAAATAGCATTATTATGCAGAGTTAAGTAATGATCCTGGTTATCTACAAAGGACTAAAATAGCTTGTGATTTATTTGAGCTCCATTAACAAGAGAAGACGATTGAGTTCATGTAAAAATAGAAGGAATGCCGGTAAAAAGGGATTAAACCACTTGTTTCAATACGACCCATGCTTCAAAGAGGGGGAGTACATACAACACAAATTCCAGAAGAATCCCTTGTCCACTTATTTCACATGGAACATTGTGCTTTAGTTCTCCTTTAATCATATCATATCTTTGATCCACCCACCTATCGGAATTAAATTAAAGGCTCTTGCTCACAAATTCTCCATTAGCTGTTAAACGTGTGCACTGGACTGGTTGTCCTCGCCAAACCTCCACCACTACCAGCTGCGGCCTTACAGCGGAGGAACGGGACCAGACAATAGGTACACTCCACTGACTCCAGGTCAGAGCTTTCAACTCTGGTATCTTTTGATCTCTGTGTCTTTCTCTGACAAACACAGTTTTATATCAAATAAAGGAACAAGTTTATTTGATCATTTACAGAGACGCAGATGGCACGCAGCGAGGATCACAGGCCAGATCCCAACGCAGGATGTTGTCATTATGAGGTTGCATTTATGCCAATGTTTTCTTTTTGTGTTAGAAGAAAGGGATACAACTGGAGCGTACTCCAGTTGGACCTTTGATTTGCAAAAATAAAATAGTTCTCTCATCTGACACCGCTCTGGTTGAGGTATGGAAAGATCATGACTCGGGTCAAAGTAGCTACTGTCAGTCGGACGCACAAAGTGAACTTCTACTGGAAATAAGTCTAAAATGTAGTAAGAGACTATGACGAGACTATGACTATGACCACTTCCTTCTTTGCTCCCCACAAACAAGAAGACTTTGACGCCTGAATTTAATCAAATGTAGTTATTGTTTGTACTCCAGGTATCCCAAAGTATAGCGCAGAGAAAGAGAAAAGAGTGCAGATGGTGCAGCCGGTCGTGGAGCCGGTTGATAGACAGGAACATGTCCGTTTCCACATCTCAACATTGAACAAACATACAAAACCTCAGAGCCGCCAAAACTCTATCCCCCTTAATCTCTCAGCCTACATCACAGACCAGGAAGCAGCCAGACAACCCCCAACCCAAAGCCAAGGGCAAGCAAGAGAGCACACCTTCGACTGCGGTGAGCAAACAGGGGAGAGGGGAGATCTATAATTCACAAAGCGGGCCCCGGCACTCAGGGCTTGGCAAAAGTAAACAACAGCACTAGCAGGCCAATAATTGATGGCACCGTTCCTTTTTATACAGTAAATAGATGTCAAACAGTGGTGGAACGCAGCGACCAGATTACAAAAGATTTGCAACACCCCAGGATTACAGAAGAATGCCTTCCTTTGATCTTACACCACTTAGTCTTTGATTCCCTGTAATTACTTGAAGCAGCCGCTTTGTTAGGCAGAGCCGGGAAATGGATGTTTGGCCTTTAACCATGTTTATTAATTTAAGAAGGAATTAGTGACCAAGAAGGCCGAGAACTAAGGTTAAAGATAAATCCGCTTTGCTTGGTTTTAAATGGTAAGAGGACCTTTAAACACTAATAACTCTTCCATATTGTGTTTATTACAGGCTCTGAATATACAGCTGCTTATTGATGTTGTTGAATCAAAATGTTGTGTCTCTAATCACTGCGAAAAAACTGCTTTGTGCACTTGCAGATGCTAAACTGCATTTGGTTGTCTCAGTATCTGTTCTCTGTGCAGTTCTCTTCACAGTGGTTTCATATTTTAGGTCCTCATTTGTCTACAAGATCTGTAGCATGTTGCTTAATGTCATCTAACAGTGTCTTTTCATTATAAATGATGTGCATGTTGTGAATATGTTGTATAAACACAACTCTTCAGCTCCTGTGTGTGTCAGCGAGAGTGAGCGCTGAGCGTCATCAAGGCGACTCGTGCAGATAACTCTGCTTCCTCCGAGAGGTGGCGGCGCGGGTTGGTGATCTCCACAGTTGCATGCTACGAAAGAAGATAGCAAAGATAGATAAAAGACTGCCTGCATGTGAGGAAGAGAAGAAGATGAGACGGGGTTGAAGTCTCCAAAACAATTCCATTATTGACACAGTAAGTGCAGGCAATAAGGGTCTTCTCTTCTGGGTCCTCATCAAAGTTACAAAAGGGAAATAATGCGCCAGAAAGCTTGAACCAAATCACTCCTGGGCATCAAAGGATTGCCATTATCTCACACAAATACACACGCACACACACATTCACACACATAAGCTCACGCCATTCTCAGAGGCATCTTGGCACCGTAATGCTTTGATGTGCATGTATCTGGTGTTACAGGGCCAGCGGGTTTCAGCAGGCGACTGAGCTACAGCCGCTTGAAGACGACGGATACCGATATTTGTGTCGACGGCATAAAAAGGAAAACTTTGTCCACAGCACTTCAACATATAGACGAGGGAGAAAATATCATTTTACAGTAGGTGCCGCTGGACGTCATGGTTTAGCCCTGTCATTATTTTTACATTAAGGCTTCCAATTTGGGTGCATCCTGGTGATATTGATGTAATTGCAACATCCCAGCTTCGAGTCCAGCTGGGGACCTTTGTTGCATGTCATCCTCTCTTTCCCTCCCCTCCCCTGGCCACTCTCCACTGTCTCTTAAGGAGACAATGCCCGATGAAATGCTACTAGTTCGTTACAGCTTTGTATATGTTGCATTAGATGGCACTAGATCTCTCCACTAGAACCCACTAGAAACTTTGAGTAAACAACTTAAGGTTAGTGGATCTGCATCTTGTTGAAGGTGCCCTGCTGGGTTTTTCTTGTGCAAACACATTTGCAAAGATGTTTCTTTGTATATTCTGAAACACTTTTGCTGGTCCATAACTGTGTTTCATCACAACAGTGAGTGTAATAGTGTGGAATGTGTGTCGGGTCACCTGCCTGCACATGTGCGCCATCATACGTGTGCTAGGACAGCACGGCAGAGAATTGCTCTCTAGCACCTCTGGTGGTCAAAAACACAACAAGGTACCTTTAATTCATAATTCACAATAATTATAATTTGAAACAGTGAATAAAATATGACAAGCAAGACAAGAGTTGTTTATCTTGTTATCAAGACACATACATTAGACTTTAATGTCGCATATATTAGTCCAATACTGACAGACACCATGATATCGGTCCCGCCCCGGCCTAGACAGTCTTCATTGGGATTTAGGAGACGCTTCCTCTCTGCTGAGTTTGTTATCACTTCACCCTTATTCTCTTAAATGGCCATGAAGATACAGTAAGATGGCTGTGTGATAAGCGAGCGTGCACCTCCCGGCACAGAGCAGATACAAGACGAGCAAGTGCGCCTGTCCTCTTTGTGGGTCTTACATTTCAAAGAGAGATCCGTGTGGGCAGGTTGAGCTGGGAATCTTCAATGAATGGACTGTAACAGTTTGTTCACATCACGTGAGAGATGAGCGATCGTGAACATCAGAATTAAACGGGTTATTGTCATTTATATCTTTGTAAAAGCTACTGATATTCTCTGTTGTGCAACGTACCCTTATCCATAAATAACATGATTTGTTTCTTGTTATGAGCGGGGGGATTATGAGCACATGCTCACCTTATCTGACTGTGTGTGTGTGTGTGTGTGAGTGTGTGTGTGTGAGAGAGAGAGAAAGAGAAAGAGAGTCTACAACTAAAGTATTTTATGGAGGTTGAGAGAATTACTAACGAAGCACTGAAACAGTTTCTGTGTCGCTCAAGATCACGTAAAGGTCCAGATACTTTAATATCTCTTGTGGGGGAAGTGTTACTTTGGTTAATTTGGTCTCAGGATTCACTAAACAGTTCCACAGACCATCATCCTAAAATGTTTTGTTCTATTATTTCACAATTAAAAAGTCCATGTTTCATCCTCCCTGTGCACAAAGATTCAAAGTCCTTTGATAATCCTGAGATAACCGAGACGCTTGAAAGTTATCACGGATCACTGCGTCTTGTGTGTGCATTTGTGTGCACTCGACACACACACACAACACGGCACACAAGCCTGAGCACACAGATACACTCTCCACAAAGCCGCACACACGCACACGCACGTGATTAATGAAAATTCAATAGATGACAGACAAAGCTCTATTGTGCCACATTAATAAGATTTAATACGGAGCTTTCTTTTTCTCTGACAGTGGCAGGCCAACTTGTTCTCGCTGGCAAACTCGTCTTATCTCAGCATCTTCCAATCGTGTCATTCATTATTTGGCCTCTAGCTTATCTAAACTGAGGACTACAGTTGTCAAGGCATCCTGACTCCCACAAGCAGGGAAATGAGAAAGTTGCAGCTGCATTTTAAGAGTTAAATCAAATACATTTCGTTCGCTAGAGGTTGTATTACAACAAGACATGAAAGAACGACGGTCAAAGCAAGTGCCAGATATCTACGGGCATGAACTGTTTTCATTGTTTGCACGTTTAATCCAGAGCAAAAGAGGCGTGCTCATGTCAGAGGCGTGATAGAAGTTTTACAGACTATAACAAACAGCATCGCCAGATATGACATACACAAACCAACTAAAAAATAATAAGCCTGTTTTAGAAAGAGCAATAAAATGGGCTTCAATGAGTGTGAGATGTCACATGTTAGTCTTTGGGCATTCTCTCTGTCAAATAAACAAGAGAGAAAAGAATGAAATTGATCCAGCTTCTGCTCTGCGTTGAGCTAATGTGATGACCCGATGCACAGACACATTAGAAACCTCACAGCACAAACACAGTGCACAGCTGTCTGTGTTTGGACGTATATGGACCGTGATGTGAATAAACAACTGTCCTCTGGTGTATTTTGCTCTTTTACATTGCATTTGACTCCTCACTGCGTATGTTTGCACATGCTATGCAATTCTGTGACTCATCATCTGACCCTGGCATCAGTTTACAGCATGTATTTTGTGCAGCATTTGAAGCGATTCAGATTGTGATATTCGGAGTTTGGGTTTTGTGCCAGGGGGAGGCCTAAGGGCTTGCCCTACATCATTCATTATGCCCTCGGCCATCAAGCAGCACAAGCTGTACTGCTCTGGAGTCACTCCAAGAGGGCTCTCGTCATTAGCTTGCCACTTGGCGGCCAATTGCTGGAGCAAAAGAGACAAAAGCGGCAGTCCACCCCTGCATGCTCTGATTGCTCTGAGAGAGAGAGAGAGAGAGAGAGAGAGAGAGAGAGAGAGAGAGAGAGAGAGAGAGAGAGAGACAGAGACAGAGAGAGAGAGAGGTGGATGGGGGCCTCCTCTTGGCATGGTGGACCGTAGATTCTAGTAGCAGGGTGGTTGTGTGGTTGTTTTGGCACAGGATGTCCAGGACAAAGGTAAATGGGGTCTCTATCAGCTCAGTGAGTTTTCAGTTGACGCAGACCCTCACGGTTTAAAGGAGTTTCCTCATGCATGATTTCATGACGCAGAGTAAGAGCTTACATCCAACCTGCGGACAGACACGGAGGAGAAGTTTGTGAAACGATCTCTCTTTTCTATTTCTGTCACTTCTCAACGGATGATAATCCTCAAATTCTTCATAATAGCAGCGTCTTTGTAGTCCTGGCAGGTGTTTGATCCGTCAGATAAACTAATCATTCCCAATAAAAGTGAAGGACAGGAGAAATAACTGGCGGATTTGCAGACCCTTCAGGAAAATAGGGCTTATATTGTCCATGATTTTGACATGAAGCAATGACAACAAATGAAAGGCTTGGATTCGTCTTGATCCTCTCCCTTCTCGTCGGCTCTTTTGCCTCTTCACTCTCTCTCTCTGCAGCTCTCCCGACCGTTGGGTTTTGCCCTGCTGTGATCCTCCTGCGCCTCCAGGCCCTCAGGTTATTTGGATATTGCGTGGAGTCAAAGCCCTGTCAATCAGATAAGCAGTGACCTCGCAGGCCCAGCAGATAAGACGTTACATGGCAAGAGGAAATGGCAGACAGCAGGGGACACAAGGCCTGACTATGAAGGCTCGGTGAAGCGAGACTGATCACAACGGCTCTTCAAACTGGGAAAAAGACTGCCAGGAATGAAAATATATTGCTTGTACCTTTTTTCTTTTTTTTCAATTAAGATTGACTCGAGCTTATTTGGACTTCGGTGGCAAAGTGCTTGTCTTTTCATCTGAACAAAGAAGGAAAACTCCGAGGTGTTTCACCTTTTCTCTCACAAAAGGATGAATGGAAACAGAAACATTTCTTCAGAATGAACGATGCTTTGGAAAATGTTTCCCATGCACTTGGAAACACAATGTTATTAGGCGGTGGTTAAAGCTCTTAGTCTCCAAAGGAAACTGCATAAAATATGAGTCTTAATTACCAACGATGGACATCCATAAACAAAGCATTCATGCCAGATTTCACAGTCTCAATAAATGGCTCGCACGTAAACCACTGAGGTGGTTGGAATAAGACAAACTTGCCAGTCATTCCGTTACACTGGGAAATTACAAAAGGATGAATGAAGGGCGAGTCTTTGTTTAGGACGGCAGCTTTTGGGTGGTCCACAGGTTGGAAGCCCTCTGGGAGGGATCAAGGAGACCTCCACATATAATACCAATACGACGACCTGTTGAAACAGGGTAGGCGCTAATTCAGATGCAACTCAGCCACAACCAAGAATACATTTTCTTCCCCGTCTTTCCACAAAGCTATACTTTTCATTCTTCCAATGATTAAATAATTGAAAGTAATTGGGGGGAAAGTAAACTGGTTTTATCCCCATGTCTGTGTAAAAACCTCAGATAGATTACAAGAATAAAAGCATGAGACTTCTCACCACTGCAAAAGCCCAGTAAATACCACAATTACAGCACAACACAATACAAGCTGTTGATTTAAATATTTTTGTCCCACAGACAGAGGCCACGCGATTATCTGGGGAAATGTTTGTGGAGCTCACACACTCTTTCATTTCAACACACTACCTCATATTCATACATATTTAAACATATGTCTGGGAGCTGCCCAGGACACCCACAGGCCTCTGCTGCTGCCCACAGAACCAATGGTTCACTTCTTTTCTCAAGAGCCCCTCGATGGCTGTTGTTCAGCGAGGGGAGAGAAGTACTCATTCAACCCCCAAACGGTCTGGGGGGGGGGGGGGGGAGGGGGGGGTTCAAACACTTCAGTCACAAGCTCTCTTTTAAGTGAAAGGGTTGCAAAGGTTAGATAAGTAAAGCCAATTAAACTCAGTTTAGCTTTTCTGTTTTATTTATAAAACATACATTTTCTAATTTCGCAGATAGAGATTCTTAATATGCATCGTAAGAGGTGAAGTTAGTGACACGTCGAGTACATGTGTCTATTCGCAGCTTCATTCTCTGTACTTTCTGAACATTTGCTCGGTCTTGTTATGTGGGTTTGTGGTTGTTTTTGAAATATTTTAATAAAGATTTTTGCTGCAGCACCTTTTGATTTATGTTGTGATGCTACATTACTGATTAGATTTGAATCAAGGTGTTTGACATAACTTACCAGACCTAATGGGATAGCGTGCAGAGGCGAGCGCAGCCCACCCTCCATGATGCCCGAGCACTGTAGGTCTCAAGATGTCAGAGGAGTCAGGTTACAAGACCCACCGTGTTCTGTGTGTTGCTGAGGATTGTGGTTGAACACTTCACCTTTTTATCCTGGAACACCTTCAGGTATGATATCTTAGCAATCTTTCCCCCATGTTATGTGGTTTTAGTCCCAGCAGAGGTACGTCAGCATTGCCAACATAAATTCAAAATGGGACAGAACCATCTGTGCATTTTATCAGCAGGCTTCTAAGTCAACACAGACTACTGTATACAACATCACATCCTACATGATCCCATCATAAGTGGATCTGCATGGGTAATAAAAAAGTGAAAATACATTCAGAATATAATGCCAAAGTCCATACGGGTTTAAGACACAGAGGCTTTGTGTAAAGACAACTCAAAGGCCTGACCCACTGTGCAAGTAGTAAATTCAGTTTTAATGGCATCTCCTTTTCAACAACTACATTAAACCCCTGAGTGCATGAATAAATGACATTGCTTTATTTGATGCTACTTAAATATCAGCAGATGCAAAGGGCTGCAAACACTTGTCTGAAGTGTGTGCCTGCAGTGCCCTCTATTGGCAAGAGAAGAGACGAACACGTGGTGAACACAGAGGTCCGCTTCTCTCTGCAAAATGTTGTATAATGTTACACCAGATGAAGACATTAAGAGTGCCTTGATGAATTCAACTACATGTTAAGACGTTTCTTAAAAAGGAAATCATTTTAAATTAAGACGAAAGTTGTGAGGTGACTTTTAATACTATTTTATATGATTTAAAAACCTCATGTCATTGAGATCATTCATAATTAAACCCTTATGAGATCAAAATATAAGACAGAAGAAAGTTAAGTCTTAAAAGGTTTTTAAAAACTGTGGAAAGAAGCAATTAACCCCTCGTATATACATCAATTATAAATCCATTAGGTTATCCACTAATTAACTTCAAACTGCTGTTTTAATTACAGGATCCTTTAAGGTTAAAGTGTAGTTACCTGTAATGTCATTGTGTATATTTTAAGGGGTTTTACACTTTAAAAATACTTAAATTAATTTTAATTAAGGTGAAAGTTGCGAGGTAGTACCAGTTTTATTCATTCATTACACATACCTGTGTGACATGACGGAGATGGGTTCGAACTCACTTCTCCTCTCCTGTCACCATCATCTTTTTTGGCTATTGTCAAAGTTTACAGACTGAAACCTGCTCACACTGTAATCTGCTCACACTAAAACAGAATCACGCTGACAAAGTGTAATTATCTGTGTGAGACTCGGTCTGCCTGAGGAGTCATGACAGCTCAGCTGGTAGAGAGAAGGCTTTAAAGTTAGATGGTTGAGGGTTCAAATTCCTCCTGGAGTCTTTTTTAGGTATTTACCTTCTGTCAACCCTCAGAGGCCTGTTTCATAAAGGATGTCTCTTATTGTGAAATACCTGTCTTGAATGAGCCGAACAAAGTAAACCAGGATCAGTCTGTTTCAGAAAGACAATATTATTTATTCTTTTCAACTTTAGGGTGAAGCCTGGAATTTGTTTGAAAAATTAAAGTGCCTTTCAAGGATTTGATCCCCTTAAAATAAATGTACATCATGCAGCTAATCCATTAAACCTTAAAAGGAAATGTAGAGTGCGCTCAAATGAAAAGGTTTTAGAGGGTTTACATAACCTCAAACCTGGCGTGAACCCCTGCAAATGTGGAGCAAACTCTTAAATGTTCAAATAATCCAAATAAAGAATAAAGAACCTTGAATTAATAATAAAGGTCATTTGATAGCACAAATGAGTGTTTAAGTTATTTACCACAGTTATGCAATCTCTGTGCATACAGCCCTTATGTGATGGGCCACACGCTTCTCTTAAGAATGTAGAAAGTGCAGCATTTTGTGACTGTTTTTAGAAAATGAAGTCAATGTAATATGTAGCCCTGCTATTTATATATATGTTGTTGTTGTTTGGCTTGGTAAGGTGGCTTTTCCTTCATATTTATGTTGAATTATTTGTGTATCTTTTTTTGTCGTTTATATTTTACCCGCCTCCTTCAGTTCGCAGAAAAAGCCACTTCCGGTTTACCCGGAACTAAGCATAATTTCCAAAGATGGCGGAACAAGGTCCGATGGCCATAGCGATGCGACTACGAAATCAGCTACAGTCCGTCTACAAACTGGACCCGCTGAGGAACGAGGTGAGTGGGCATGTTATTCGAGCTCGTCCCCACGGGGGTACAAGCGTCCCGGGAGGCAAACTGCAGCAGAGACGAGATAAACACGCGCATTAGCGGGAGATCGGTGTCGCCTCCGCGGCGCTGATGGAGAGCAACACTGAAGCGCTGTGAAGGGAGTCGCGTGTGAGCATGCGTGGACGGGTGGTTCTGCCTCGACAGTGGGGCAGCGTGCCGAACATCAAGTAAATGTTGTGTTGGCTCGTGTTGGGGCAACATTCACACAGTATTCATCAGCTCAACTGGAAGTTTGTACTTGTCGTTGAAGCGGAACGTGTGTGGACCGGGACGCTTGACGCACTCCGCGGGTTCTCTGTTATGAATATTTGATGAACGGCGGTTTGTTTCGAACGGCCGTTGGTTTGTGTTTCACGTGCGCACAGCGCGTGCTTCCGACCGTTTGTTCAGTGTCGTTGAATGTGCTGTTCACTGTGTGACGTCTCAACTGGCGCCATCAGTGCAAAACTAACGAAGAAGAATTTCTCGTTTTTCTTGACGTGTTTTTCTCCCGTCGGTCTGCACAGAGGTCAAAGGTCAGAGTCATCTGTCTTGTTATCAAACTGGCAGATACAGGACTAACTCCAGCCTAACGTTAGGTCGGTTCTGCATATTCTGATGGAGATCAATCATGTTCTGGGAGTTCAATCCTTCAAACTCAGTGCCATACGTTATATAATGTAATGTTTCTACATCACACAGCAGAGGTGATGCCCATCCAGTTTGTTTTACAAGCCGGTTTCTCTTTTACCGACAGAGTGTGATGATCCAATATGTGGAGAGTCACTGATTTATGGTTCTGTTGTTTTAGACATGTGGGCTGTTTCTTTTCCTTCCAGGTGAGCTGCGTGCTTTAGGTTTGAAGCTTAGCTGTGTCCTCTTTTAAAATAGGTTTAACACCTTTATGTTTGTGTTGACAGGAGGAGGTCAAGTTGAAGATCAAGGACCTGAACGAACACATAGTCTGCTACCTTTGTGCGGGTTACTTCATCGATGCCACAACAATTACAGAGTGTTTGCACACCTGTGAGTTTAAAGAGCCGGACAAAATAATTCACATGTTATTAACTTAAAGTACAGGCTAATGTCTTGCTGGATGAAGTCATCAGAAGGAGACTAAAACGTCTTTTCTTTCTGCTCTACAGTCTGTAAAAGTTGTATCGTGAAATACCTGCAAACCAGCAAGTATTGTCCAATGTGCAACATCAAAATCCATGAAACACAACCTTTACTCAACCTCAAGCTGGACCGAGTGATGCAGGACATCGTCTACAAACTGGTGCCTGGACTACAAGAAAGTACGTTAAAAAGAAATCTTAAATAATACCTAAAGAGAAAATGTTCTAATAGAATATAAATGACTGGATAATTATTGACTATCAACTTTGTAAATACTTCCTGTTTTATTATTTGAAAATCAGTATTGTCATTAAATCTGTTATAATATCCATGTTCATGTTCGACCAGGTGAAGACAAAAGAATAAAGGAGTTTTATCAGTCCCGGGGGCTAGAGCGAGTCATCCAACCGTCTGGAGACGGTAAGTCTTCAATTACAAAATGTCTTTGCTCTTAGCACTGTGATCTCTGTGATGTTTCTGTGCCGCACTGCTCAGGGGTCACATGACTGTAATCCAAAGGGGCAGTACTGTGACGTCATTCACCTTCAACTTTCTTCAAGTTTAATTTGTTTTGTCGTAGGCCAATAAGCTCAAAAAGACCATATATCAACACGTTTAACATAAACTGTACTTATGTCACGTGCAATACGTGACGTTAGACGCACGTGTACACTACAAAAGAAAAGGGCACCTCTTCCTGTAACGTCCCAGGATCTTCTCCAGTGACAGACAGACATGTAGAAGATGAAATGTAGTAGCTGTAGGTTGAATCACTTTGTTTTTATCAGTTGTCGGGATAATGTAAATCTGTTGTTTGTATGTGCCACAGATGTTTAGGTCTTTGATGGTGCATGAAGCGAACATGTGCAATGGCCACAGCTTACCCGTCAGATTCAAGCGGCTGCACCCGGCCTGCAGTTTGCAGCTCGTTGCGGTTCTTTTTGCAACGAGCTGCACAGTCAAAGAAACGGTGATGAATGTGTTGTTTGAATTGTGCGTTTAAAATGTTTCCCCTCTCACTAGACGCTGTACCCGATGCTACAGGTTTACCGTACACAAGCTTCGACCACTCAAAAGCCCACTTCTACAGATATGATGAGCAGGTGTCGCTGTGTTTAGAGAGGCTAAGGTGAGCGTTGGTCTCCGGTGGAATGTGTGTGTTTCACGTCATACGTGATAACGTTGTTATAATGTAAATGCAATGTGGTGCTGTACGTGTCAGACTTTCAAAACTCTATATTCTGTTTTGTCTTCACAGTTCATCGCTTGCTGGAAAAGATAAAACGAAACTCACTCTGCAGGTGAGTCACATTCCATTAAATGATCCCAGATATATTTAGTATGCAGTGCCGTCTCTGTCCTTAGTGAAATAGTCGAGCTGGTTATGGAGGCTTTCAAAGCAGCTCTGCTCACAGGTTTGCACAACCGTGCAAAACATGTCTCCAGGGGCACAGTTTTGAAGCCTGAGCAAGTAATTTTCTACCCTTAACCGCTAAGCAAATACATGGCACAATGACATCTGCAGCAACAGCAGAATCCAGCACTCAGAGCCGGTTACTCTGACTGCCTCATGCTCACAGAGAGACGGGGCTAAGTGGAACACCAGTGAGGCATATAATCATTCTTTATTTCTCAAGCAGACCGCTAATCTCTCAGTAATTGTGAGATTTTATAATTGCTTGTGGTGTTTGTAACCAACATGTTATGGCTAGATGACCAAGATGCTGACTCAGTGTTTAGTAATCAGTGCTTAGGACTTCAAAATATCAGAAACATTTATCGATACAAACGTCACACTTTAAACTGCTTTATAGTCTTTTATTAAGTTGACTTGAGCACAAGGCTGCCTGGTAGTATCTAAACTAAAATAACACTTTGGAAAACTCACCAAATGTGACATAAAAGAACAATAAAGGCAGATTTTAAAATGTTAAATACTACTTTCATACAGCAACATTAGATGTCTACACAGATGAAGTGCTAATTATGATAGTGGCTTTACATTGATTGTTTAATGTCTGCTTGTGTGTCTTGTAGTGTCATTAGTATAGTATTCTTACAGTCTGTCCTCGTGCCTATTCATACAAATGTACTGTGTGGCAATTTAAATGTGGGTTTTTGAAACGCAGCTTGTTAATAAGCAATTTCAAACCCACTCCCGATGTGGCTGGATCCTCTTGGCGGCTCTATTTGTCGAGGGACGTGCGTGCGTGTTCCACACTGCCCAGCCGACATACTGCAAAGACTTCCTCCTGCCAGCAGAGGGCGCCCTTGTTTAACACGTGCCTGTATGGTACCCAAGTCCCTCGACCAAGTTTGGACTCAAATCAAGATTTCAGAGTTTGTTTGTGTTTGTTTTCACTAAAGCACATTTTAAAGAACCTCCACAGGCCGAGCCATCAGTCGTGTCCCAGATGATGTTTTATTAAACATGGTTTAGACGTGTAGCTATATTTAAACAGACATGTTGCAGGTTTTTCACTGAGGTGGAGTTTCAGTCAAATAATGTTCTGCTTGGCTTTTAAAGAAATACTCTTGTGCTGCCTTCAGGGGGAAACATGAAATGTAACGAGTCAGTTGGGAAACGTCCAGCTGTAAACTGTAAACCTAAGAACAGGAGTCAGACCCCGTCGATACGCGGTTACCTTGATTCAGGTTGTTTTGGGTGCTGGACATTTGTTTTGTTAGTTTTTGACTGAACTTTGGATGCAGATTATTAAAAAACCATTTCAATGCTATAATCAATAGCAGCAGTTGAGAGACGGCAGCCTTTACTTCTAGTGTTGCAAGCACAACTAAAGAGACCTTTACAACCGGCTGATCTTTGAATTATCCAAACAACAAAACCAAAACAGCAACAAATCCAAACATACAATGAGTTTCCATGGCACCGTGTCGAGTTAATTGGACATTTTAATCTGTTTTATAGACAAGAAATCCAGAGCGACAGAGACGAGTCCCTAACTCTCTCCGCTGTAGTCACAGGAGGAACAATCACAAATGTGCAGCTGCTCCGGAGTTATTGGGATTGAATTGCTGATGTCAGCGTGTCGTTGTCTGATCACATGTTCATCTGAAGTTTTTACAGCGCGTCTGTTTGACCTCTTCTCTGCAGCAGAAGTTCGTCCGCTGTTCTGTCCGAGCGGAGGTGAGACACCTACGGAAAGTGCTTTGTCATCGACTAAACGTGGAGAAACAACAGGTCAGTCAACAAGCGTCATTGATCTGATGGAAGACGTCGTGCTTCACATGGCATCACATCGTGCTAATGAAGACACACGTGTGGAATGACCTTTGAGCTGCATTACAAACTCTTCAAAAGACAAAACTACATCTGATGTTATGAGAGAAAGTTATGGAGGAATAATCTTTATTGGATAATTGTACATCTGTCAATGTGCATGTAAACACACGGGTGAATGATTATTCATCTTGGCTGCTGACGATACGTCGAACTAACAAAGACTTGTGCTGCTCACGCCTCCTTTATCGACGCCTTATTGACTCTGATTTTACAAATATGATTAATGTGCAAGATGAAATGTCGACTGTTCACACAGAGACTGTCACGTTGGTACACGCTCTCACATCTGTGCCACGCTGCAGGATACTAACCATAGGTAACCCTAGCAACGTTACTTCTGGTTATCGCCACACACACCCAGCTGACGGGTCAAACTGAAAACATGCAAACGCTTAAAAGAAATGGCGGATGAAAAACAGCCTGACTCTTTGGTAATTGGCCGCATGTCGTTGGTGCGCCCCGAGGCAGCGGCGTTGTGCTGTTGCATACAACTGGATACAATTACCAAACAAACACGGAATTAAATGATGGCGTTAGAAAAGGTGTTTTCATTAAACAAAGCCGCTACAGGGTAAGAAGCGGGACGGTGCAGAACTCTGGAGGTCTCGTTGTGTCCACATTTGTTGTTTCCCCGTCAGACATCCTGGGACTTGCTCTGGGTGGGATTTCCTAGTCGTGATTTAGCCACGCTCAACAAACTTATACGCGTTGGTCTTGATGAAGAAAAGTCTTTGTGCGTCCTCGCTGCATCTTACAAGCAGCAGGTTTGTCATGTGATAATAACGGCAGATGTTCCTTTCAGAATCCCCTTCACATCTGTTTGTGTGGTCTCCCTATAGGTCCAGATGTTGTTCAATAACGAGTCTCTGCCCGATCACATGACCATGAAGCGGTTATGGCTCTCACACTGGTTTGGCAAGGTACGGTACAGCAACTGGAGCAACAATACATTCCTTCATGCTTCAACACGTTTTAAAGTTTACTGAAGATGTAACGGGGGAAAGAAAACCAATCATTGTTAACGTTGTCATATTTAACTTTACTTCATTTCAAATGAAAGTAAATATTTGTACTCCAGATGTAGCACAATGTTGGATTTGACACATCTTTAACTTTTGAATGTATGAATTGAGAAGATGTTAATAAACCTCACTTTAAATGTTTCCTCCCCCAGGCCCAACCGTTAGTCCTTCACTACACCATCAAGGACAAAAGGAGCCGATAGGACACGTTATCACTGAGGACCGCTGTACATATTTTGTACAATACATATTCTATTTTAATAGTGTTTGTGTACATATACTTATTTTCCTTGTTTTGTATTTTTGAAAATAAATTTTAAATTGGAAAAATAATATTTTGTATGACTTGGTTACACGAGTGCATCACATGACCCTCCTCCTTTTATATAGTTTATAATATTTACTAACATGTTAGCATCCTGAGTTTGTGGATCTCTGTCTGCACACAGCATTCCCCCCCCCCCCCCCCCTCCTCTACAAACCTGCTGCAGCTCTCACAGGGACTGTTGGTGAAATGTTATCGTTTTTAAACCCGATCACAAATTCTGGACCGACTCGGCCGACCGCCGTGTTGAAGACGTTCCCGTGTAGCTTTAAGTTTAGGATTACTGTTTACTGGAAAACAAATCTCCCAAGATGCAGTTGTTTTGCAGACTGCAGCAGGTGTTTAGAAGTGTTCTGCTGACGTGAGTAGCATGTTGGTCAACACGGTCATCTCATCTTTAGTTGCTCCACTTTGCTTCGGTCTCCTACTCGCCCTCTGGCAACACGAACCGTAACAGTCGGAGCCACAAAGCTGCAACTTGTGGATCTCAGCAGCGGTAGGTTTATCCACCGTGTGACTCGTAGCTCCTTCGGTGTCCAGATCTCAGCGGCCTCCCTCACAGTGCCCACAGCCTGCTCCAGGCACATTTACAGCTGTGCCATGTCCTGTCTATATTTGTAATTGACCTTACTGTAATCGGAGCGATATTCAGATAGAGAGGGTCTTGAGTTCCTCCCCTCAGAGGTGGTTTTCAGTGAAGGTGTCACAGACTGTAATGCTGTGTTCATGACTGCATGCAGGTGGGTGTAAGGTTACTCACCGACTCACTCACTTATTGAACATTTAGTAAAAACTGTCCTGCTGATTTAGGTTTTATTTTGACTGGAATCTACATTTCCAATAAACCAATTGATTAGCATCTTTCATCGGACCCCGTGTGAGATGTGAGGAAGGTTCTCAGTTATAGACGTGAGGTCTGAACTCCACCGCCACTTTATACACATGTTTCCACAGGCCCTGTGTTACTTCTTATGATGCGTAAACCAGTGACTTCCCCTTTAAGCAGCATAGTTGCCATCGCAAAATGTGAAAGCAGCTCTGCCATCTGGCATTTCTTATCATCTCTTAAATGTTTATATGACACACTAACTGTAGTGATATTTTATTGCACGTTTTAGAAGCTTGCAGAGAAGAGCTTTGGTGGATCAGTGCAGTCTGCACAGTGACGGCTTGACGAGGAGTGTTGCCGTTGTTTTTTGACAAAAACGTGTGTCCATCCAGACCCTCGTCCTCTTCATCTCTGCACTATTGCACTGACCACCATCTCTCTGCAGCCAGCTCTTGTTTCGCTCTGATTGCACGGACACTCCTCCCAGTTTGGCACTAGGTGGCACACTTGGTGCTCTTCAGACTGCAGGCGGCAGGAACGCTTTGATGTGTGTGTGTGTGTGTGATCTTGTCCAGAGGGAAAGGAAAGACTCTGATAACCTGACATGGGCTGATAATATATACAAGCCTTGTATCTTATGCTGTATCTACTTTCTAAGTAGACTGTGCAGCAGCAGCCAGAACATTTCAGCAGCACTCTAAGCTGCACTGGTGGCGTCTTGAATATCTTATATTCTCTCAAGTACAGAGTAACATGAATGTGCTCCATGAACATTTTCTAGCATTGTGATGTTTGTTCCTCTGTACACGGACTGATATCAGCGCTCCGTGTTTATGTGTCTTAAAGGTCAAAGGCTACACGTGGAGTTTAGATTTCATATAAAAGAAGAGCGCGTGTTCATCAAGGTCAATAACGTGGAATGAAACAGGTGTGGAGTAAAGACTTGTTGGAGAGATGTCATAAAGGATTAATGACGAGTCTTATTTTCCAGAACCCATTCGATCAACGATATTTCTTAAGATCAGGGACCTTAATAACATCTCAAAGTTAATTTTAACCTTTTGGCTTTTTCCAAATCAGGCCCCTGTGGCCATGTGTTTTTAAATGACGAATAAAATGAGCTCCCTGTAAACCCACACACACACACACACACACACACACACACACACACACCCTCTCTTATAAAGCCTGAACAAGTCCCTTCAGTGCACTGTATGTTGGAAAAACAATAATCCCCTAAAGCTGCGACCTTTAAGGTCAAAATACAGAATTTCAGGTTCTTGGTGGACCGCTCGGGTAGATTGCATCTTGTCTTTTTTTGGCACCTCTGGGCTTCATTTTTTTTATAATAATACACTGGGAAAATCTAAATGTGACCCCCCCCCCCCCCCCCAGCTCTTATTTTGGAGACTGCTTGTGTGTATAATTCAGATTGAATGCTATTTAAGGACAACAGGATTATGGCTGTGAAGATGAAAAACATAATGTTATTGAAACATTAATAATAGTCATCTGCATTTAATAGTACAATAAGTGGTTTAGTTCTATCCTTGAGTTTAAAATGTAATAATTAAATAAAACTTCAGTGAGATAAATAAATAACATGATCATTATTAGCATTAATACACTTTACACTGAATATCTGCTGGAGTCAGCGGGTCGGTGATAATGCTGTGTGTGTGTGTGTGTGTGTGTGTGTGTGTGTGTGTGTGTGTGTGTGTTTGCATCGGATCAGGACTTTTATTTAAAGCTCCATCCTCTGTGATGTTCCTCCTGCCACTGGCTCCACAATAAAAGGCCTGCTTGACTTTTCAACCTCCACGATTCCAGCCGATTACATCTATTGTGAGCGTCAGCCTGCTGCTGCCCACCCAA
Source organism: Cottoperca gobio (assembly GCF_900634415.1). Taxonomy (NCBI): domain Eukaryota; kingdom Metazoa; phylum Chordata; class Actinopteri; order Perciformes; family Bovichtidae; genus Cottoperca; species Cottoperca gobio. The sequence continues at coordinate 3,110,246 of NC_041364.1, forward strand.
CACCCAACACCCAACACCCAACACCCAGCACCCAGCACCCAGCACCCTGCACCCAGCACCCTGTCCTAACGAGCCCTTTAGTTTCCTTTTAGTCTCAACAACAACTAAATATTTCAAGCGTAAGTGGCAGAGAGAGAGAGGGTCTGATTTCATTGCGTTTTGTTCATAATCCAGAACAAATTTGTGAAAATAACCTGTAACGAAACTTGCTTTAAATACTGTGTTTATCCCACAGAGCGGAATACAAGTTATTAAATAATAAATAAAATAAACCAACACCTACAATTATGTGTCTCCTCTGAAATATACTCACAATCTTCCGTTGCAATTCCCGAATAATAAATAGTGTGTCTTTCCAAATGAAGAATAAAATGACCTCAGGAGTTAAAATGACATTTAATGTGTGTGTGTGTGTGTGTGCGTGTGCGTGTGTGTGTGTTCGAGCCGAAGGAACTAAAAGGAAAGGAGGTTTATATTGAACACTAGTTAAATAATATTTGTTTTGGAATAAATATCATTTTAACAATGAAATAACCACGTTTACTCCACATCTCAACCCTCCCTCACACACACTTACACACACTTACACACACTTACACACACCAAACTCAAAACTGTTGCAAATGGTCGGCCAGCAGCAGCAGCAGCAGCAGCAGCAGCAGCAGCAGCACGCCGCGTCTCACTGCCTCCCATTGAGCTTTATTCATTAGGATCCTCACACTCAGCCATTTGCTATTCATGGGAGACTTTTTTTATTTTTTTTTCCTCCTCTCTTTCCAAACAAACCCGAGTCAGGAGTGGCAGATGCGTGCCATTATTGCCCACGGCTCGGTGGAAGCTGTTTTATGTAAGGCAAAGGCGGGTTAACCTAATCAATCATGTCGACTAGTTGTGTTAAAGACGGTCCATGGAAGGAGGAAGAAAACATATGGCGCAGGGCTGGGAGCAAGCTTTTCTTAACACCGCAGCCAGACCGGGACCTTCTTGTGACAAGATGTATTCAAAGCGAGGCCAGAGAATGGGAATAAAGGCGGAGGACGGCGGCTAATTGAAGTCATGGCACTTCAAGGCTGAAAGCAGGGGTCAATTATTCAGAAGGGCACTTTTTTACCAAGCAAGGGCTTTTTAGGGATGAATATTTAATGTATTTTCTTTATCTCTCAGGACAAATCCATATGTTATTATATGCTTATAACAGTCATACAGGAAGTGAGTGTGGCTTTATCTCCTAGCATTCCTATAGAGATTGAACATCCGTAGTGTTCGTATAATACTCCTTTAGGGGTTTAGCAGTACATGACATTCTTCATATTTATTTGCGACCTTCCTGTAAATTATTTGTGCATTTAAAGCACATGATGGTGTAGTATTAAATCCCTACACTGACACATTCCAATGTGTCATCCTGATATTATTTAATCCTTTTACGCACAATCACACATCGAATCGGGCCGAGAGATTTTTTTTTTTTTTGAAATATCATATAACCTTTATTTACATAGATGCTGATTAAATAGAATGTTACAATAAAATTATCGCACAGGATGTTTGATCTATATACAGAACTCAGAGCGTGGAAAGGTGTGCAGTCGATACTAATAGAGATGTTTCCAGGCCTGCGTGCCTGCAGAGACACAACAACAATAATGTTACACATTAAGGAGGGATGGGCTGACACTTCCACCACGCGCTGTGCATGTAAAAAACAAAAACAAAAAGCAAAGGGTGATTTAAATATTTGGCAGATCCGATTCCTTTAACAGAAAAATGCTAATAAATGACAAACAAAAAATAATTGCACAACTTTCCAACTTAAAAACGAACGTGAAAAAATTCAAATGTTTACACAATTTTCAGTCTTACTGTACCAGAACAGTCAGGGCTGTATGAAAGGAAGCCAGATACTCCTCAAATACTGTGGTGGAACTTAAAGGCTTTACAGGTCCGATTAATAAATTAAAATGGAGAAGAAGAAAAAAAGAGGAGGAGGAGAGAAAAGAACTTTCCTGAAATGTTTTGTATATATTCTCCTTTTTTGTTAATATCCGTGCAAAAGTTTGGGAGGAAAAAATGCCCCCTTTTTTTAATATTCTTTTTTGTTGTTGCTTATGAAAATCACAGGCCCCCTGACTGTCAATCGTCCACCTCGATTTCCTCATCATCCTCCGAGAATTCATCCGTAGTTTGGTCTCTGGATGAGGAGGGGGACTGTGGGAAGGCCCGGTGTCCTTGGGAGGTCGGGGAGATACTGGGCGATCTGGCCTCGTTGCCCCCACCCTGCGACTCCTCAATGCTGTCCATGCTGACGAGCTTCTCCAGGGTCTGTGGGTTGATTTTCTTTAGCGACTCCACGTCCGCTTTCATCTCCTCCAGGTCCCGCTTGAGTTTGGCCCTGCGGTTCTGAAACCAGGTGATCACCTGCGCGTTGGAGAGCCCCAGCTGCTGCGCGATCTGGTCGCGATCTGCCGGAGAAAGGTACTTCTGGTACAAAAACCTCTTCTCCAGCTCGTAAATCTGGTGGTTCGTGAAGGCTGTCCGCGACTTTCTCCTCTTTTTCGACGTCTGCCTCTGTCCGAAAGCGTTGACATGCTCGCGACCTTGTAGGGGTGGAAGAAGAAAACATACAAGAGGAATGAAACAACTGCAAGGGTCACTTTACCCCCAAACTACAGCAGCAACAGAGGGCACCGCTCACACGCCTGCCTTCCAGTTCACATGCTGGGGTTTGTCCCCTTAAAGCAGAATATCATATTTATTTACTAGATTTAAATTGAGATGAAATTGACTGAACCAAGAGCCTGATCTTTCTAAAGGCATGGACACATAAAAAAAAGAAATGAACACGGGAAATAATTTAAATAAGTAATCTAAAATGTCTCACTGTATTTTGAGAAAATAAATGTAATAAAATATTAGAATTGTTTGCAGAGTAACAGGCTTTTATTTAGTCAGTGTGTCATTTACGTGTATATTTCAGTCCTTTTTCTCCCTGCATGGAGTAGGCCATAATATGGCTGGTTGACTTTTTGACAGCACGCTGAGTATATTCGCCACTTTTAGCATATTTAAAAGTGTAAATGTGTAATTTTCCATTTCTTATATAAACCGTTACGCATTCCGAAACAGCTGTCCTAACATCCTCACATTTAAAGTCAAAACAAACCCAGGTAGCACTAATGTCAGCTGTGATTATAGCGCTTGCTTCCCTTCAAGTTTTAAAGTTGTTCAATATATCTGAACAAGTATATTTGACATTAAATATGCAGCAAGTCTTTACCTTCTGCTGCCTGGATAACGCTGACTTCCAGACCCTTAAACGTTTTGCTGGCGAGCTCCTCCAGCGCGCACAGCGGCGAGGAGGGAGTGGTGATCCCGTTCCTCGCAGAGTTGGAGCCGGTCACTTTCTCCAACACTCTCGGCGGACAGATACTGGCGACCGACTTCTTTACCGAGGGTTTGTTTAGGATATCCTCAATGCTGAACGGCGTTAGAGGCTTGTTGGAGTTGGCCGGTGGCGGCAGCTGATCCAAGGGAGCCCGTCTCCTCTCCTCGCCGCTTGACTGTAACACAGAACCTGCCTTCATGTCTTTACTGGAGGTCATCGCAGTCCCGAAGAAACGCTGCTTCCAGAAAAGTTGATTATTTCATTCAAATGGCAGTTTTACGCGTCCACAAGTGTTTCCTCTGGTGCTCGGTGTTCTCGCAGATCCCCTCTATATGTTGACACTTAAAGCCGAATGCCGAAACTTAGCTCGCCTGAGAGCTTTCCTCCAAAATAACCATGCTTCGGGCGTAGTTGTAAAGGCAGCCGGACTGTATTCCCTCAGAGAGACGCAGTTCCTCTGCCAAGCTCCATGTAGATCTTTAGGAAGTAACAGACTGGAGGGGGTGAATCCCTGCAAGGGTAAAAAAGCTGTCTCAAGCAGCAAGAAAAAGAAAGCGACTGCTAACGAGTTATTGTTGATTGGGCGAAGTTCAATTAGAGAAACACTACACTACTTGCTGACCCGCTGCTGCGTCTTAAAGGGCCGGACCATAATAACTAATTGGACGTGGGGGATAGGAGGAGTCTGCTGCTGCCGAGGAGAACCATACCCTGAATGTTTATGCATCTGTTTCCCTCTGCTGGTGTATTCTGTTAGAAAGGGAGAGTTGATGGCCATTAAAATACTGCCACCAGCATCTTTGCATTATGGAAAAGTTTGGAGGAACACCGAACCAACAATTGTCTCCAGCCGTGAGATTAATTTAGTCCTTTTAGTGCGTAATTACGCGTTATGCGTAATGTTATTGGGGAGTAATATTGCACGGGAATTTGTTTTAAAATAGCCACAATGACCACATACGGACATGATTGTGAAGTCTATTAAAATGATTTCCCTGCAAGTAAACAGAAGCTGTTGTTCAACACGACAGGTGATGGCATTTTTATTATTTTTTGTCTTTATGACAGCCTGAGAGCAAAATATATATATTTATATATATATTCAATGAGAGCAGCAAGTATCATATTTATTTTATCTATCACTCTAATGCCTGGAGACATTGGAAATGTTTCATCTCTGAAACTGAAGCCACAGACACTAAAGATCTTTAAATAAACACAGAAAAATCACAAACTGTCAAAGTTACATTTTGTTCATGCTGTTTATTTATTTGACATATTTTCTCCTTGGTGTATCACTTGTGTGTCACGATGACCCTGCAGGTAAACATCCAGAGTTACAGTGTAATTTAATGCACAGCGTGAAAGCAGCGGATAACAAAGGTGACGCCGTGCGGGGGCTGCGAGTCTCAGGACGGAACGTGCTGAGGGGGGTTCAGGGTGGAAAGAGAGAAACGGATTAGAGGGACAAAACGGGGACGAGTTGGACGCCGAGGAGAGCAGCAGGTACGTCTGCTCAGAGGAAACACACCTTGTTTTATTTCAGGCTACTGGAATCCAACACATTTAGCTGTTGTCGCCACTTGGGTCCTTTATTCGTTTAAATGCATTTTATAAATTGCATATAACCTGCAGGCAGAACGAAATATACATTTTGCAGTTATTAGAAAAATGCAAATAGATATCCGCGAAATGCACATTCAAATATTCAATCTATTTTCTTTAGCAGCTGCATTGTAATTTATGTGCTAACTTCTAATACAAAATAGACGCTGAATAAAACTGGGGAATTACTAATATTTAAAAAAAATACAATCAGATTATTCTGAGCCGTTTGGATGAAGCCGCCCAGGAACCCACTGCAGAGAGTCTTGTGCCAACAGGAGCATATGGTGACATTGGTTTAGGGACAGAGTTATAAAACAGCAGGAAATTCTATTAGCTACCTTGGAGGTCCACCCTTTGTGGCTGCTTTGAATATATATTTCTCCATAACAAGCAGGAGTTTGTGGGGATAAATTAAGTTTGGGAAACATGCAGGTAGCTGAACATCTAGAGTAGATATTAATATCACGATGATGGTGATTTACAACGACACGTGAACTCAGAATTAGTTTTGAAATATAAAGGGGACTACGGTGCAAACTGTAATGATCATACACTGCTCTTTTTTTTTGCACATTTGCCACGTAAAGAAAAAGATAATTTAATAAAATTAAGATTTATTTGACAACAATAGCTTGTATATATAAATATATACTATATGTATAATATATTGTTCTTTTTGTTTGACTACATGTTTGATCTAATAGAGGATAAAATAAAGGTTCTACTAGATTTGGATAATTTTACATTATCCCTGCAGGCCTCCGTCATCCACTCTGGGGTCATGTCAGATTATGAGAGGGGAGGAAAACCTGCTGGTTTTATTTTACTGTTAATTCTACAGATTTGATGTCCAGAACGATTAAAGTGCACCGGTCACTGCAGACCGTCTGGACCCACACTGCTGCAGATTATTAACCTAACATGTAGTTTAAGCTGAATAGTCCTCAGAGCTGCCACACGGTCCAATGGGCTTTAAGGTCTGAAGTGAAGCAGCGATGGTCAGAAAGTAATTTTGTTCCTAATTTAAACGTTAATTAGAAGCAGGGCAGCTGACATCATCAATCATCAGCTCTTGAGGGATTTAATTGGATGATTCGCTTTTACCTCCTATCAGTACCGAGCCTCCGCACTCCAAAAGGTAGTGCGTTACATTAATCCTGCTTTAAATGTTTCTCTTAGTGAGGAGCAATTTATCAAACGGCACCACACGTATTCCTTTTCGGCCTCTCTTACATTTAAAAATCACTGGTCCTATTAATAACCAGGACAGGAGAGGCAAATGTGCAGTGTTCGTGTCATCCTTTGGACCGATACAATCAAAGCAGTGGGGAACTCCTACCCGCTAAAGGTCAGCCTTTGTGCCATTAATCACCAAATTATTTCACAGCGCTCCGCAGCGAATATCAGGGAAAGTATCCAGTTCGGCCTCCATGTGAGATCCGGAGGAGGGGATGCAGAATGCAACAACTGCAATAATAATCCTGAAAATGTAATGTGTTACAGTGCTGTAACGCGTTACTGCTCGTCTCTTTCTATCGCGACCCAAACAAATAACAAAAACATCTGATTTGATTCTTTTTAAAGCATTTCTTTCCATTTCGATTTAGTTGAACACCGTTTCGTACAAGACAAAAGCACGAATACTTGAAAGCAATATGATCCAAGTCTGCAGAAGAGCGATTACAGCTGCAGTTATTCCTGTTTAAGACGCGTTTCTGTCTTTCTTTCATTGATAATTAATATCTAAAATACAATAAAACGAGCTGTATGAATCTTTTAATACGAGAATTCTTAAAGAGGTATCAACAAATATATTTCAGTAAATTATACAGCGGGCACAGTGCAATGAAGTGGCGTTCAAGGTCACCAGAATACCACACATAAATCTCCATAGCAATATTATAAACATAACAAGTTTTATTGGAGACACAAATAACATTGAGTTGAAGAAAGGTCACATTAGAATCAGCATTGATTCTGTATATTCCACCACTCCCTTTCAGAAGCTTTCAGGGCTTTTTGGAAATAATACAGTTGCATCCCTTAAAAAGCACGTCGGGGTTAATTGTTCTGGAGTTCATCTTTAAAGGCCGAACAGGCTGCGTGTGTGTCTCCTCTGCTGTTGTGCAGAGGCAGCTCTCACTGCGCAGCGTGTCGTCCTGTATTATGAAACAAAACAGCTGTAAACGCCTCTCAGTATAACATGATACAGGAGAAGGCTGCCCAGGGCGCTGTGGGTGCGTTTGTTTCCGTTCTTCACCGGCCTGTGGAACCATGTGCGCGTGACTGCAGGGCCTGATCAAGGTGTGTGTTGATGAGGATACATTTCTTTTTGCTTTTTATTTTTTTTTACAGCACCAGTAGCTTTTAGTGAAAACGTAAAACAATTTCTGTGTATAATACTGGAGTAAAACAGCAACACATGAATGTGTTTTCAAGTGAAAGGTATGAGGAATCATACTAATAAAAACAACAATATGGAAAAATAAATACAAGAACACAGGAATATTTAGGAGAAAAATAAAAATGTGCGAAAATGATGAGGACACCTGCTGTGTGTGTGTGTGTGTGTGTGTGTGTGTGTGTGTGTGTGTGTGTGTGTGTGTGTGTGTGTGTGTGTGTGTGTGTGCGTTTGCTCGTCGAGAATGTCAAGCTGTCCTCGAACGCACCGTTACAGTTTGACGTCGCACCGGTTGAGACGTACAGGTGTTCATCTTCACAGCAGCGTCACGCTGTTTCGAGGTGACGTCGGTGACGTCGTAAGTTCTCATTGGCTGTTATTCTCCACCCACCGCATTCCATGACATCATTATCGTCAGTGTTCCTTTGTTTCAGGAGCTTTCACACTCTGTTCATTGGATTTCTGAAGAGCAAGTGTGGAACAATTACTGTTGATTGACAGGAGGTTATCGTCTGATCAGACACACAGCCCATCACACTAACAGCTGAGAGAGGATGTTGGTGCAGGAGGCTGATCTTTGTTAAAACAATTTTGAAAAGCTTTAAACCTTACCCTGGAGAAATGACACAAGCTGCAACTATATTATTTTCAATATCGATTTATCTGCAGATCATTTTTTAAATCAATTTCTGTCAGAAAAGAGAGAAGGTGTCACATTTAAATCGGAAACCCAAAGACGTTACACTTACTGTCACATATGACAACAACAAAAGAAGGAAATCTTCACACAGAAGGCGGAGACAATTCATTTTTGCTTGAAATCGTTGCCAAATAATATTCTGTTGTTGATATTAAAACAATTACATTTAGTTAATAATACACATATGATCATATTATGTAAATGACATGTTATAGTATTGGTTACAGAGAGCAGAGTCTGCACACTGTGACCTTCACACACCTGCTTCCAGCAGACATGGATGAAGTGAATAAACTCTTTTATAGATTGTATTATGTTGTTCCGCCTCCACACACTCACCTCCTCTGACATGCACTCAAATATTTTGGATTTGGATGCCGCAGAGATTCCCAAATATATAAAACCAAACCGCTTGCCAGCTCTTGCACCTCTGAACACAAAGCTACAGTCGACCTCTGAGGCTTCATTTGTTCCACGGCCCGAGTTCACACACACATACACACACACACACACTCCACTCACCACCCTCCGTCTCCAGGGAGAGGACTGTGGTCGTCCTTGTTGCTCTCTAATGGCCCACCGGGGCCCATTTAAGATCCTAAAGAAGGATATGTGGAGGCTTTAAGCAGGATTACAGCAGCATTAAGGCTGAATGCTTCTCCTGTTTGACTCTTGATTAGCATCATTACTGTGTAATTAGTCCAGTGACTGGAGGTACACAGTGTGGAACCTGATACATTAGATTTACTGTGTGTGTGTGTGTGTGTGTGTGTGTGTGTGTGTGTGTGTGTGTGTTGCCCAAAGCCATCTTGTCCAAGAAAAGGCGACTACAATGATCCCACACTAATATTGTTCTAATTATTATTATTAAAGCTGCGTGGCAATTGGAGAGAAATGAATTCTGTGTGCAGGTTGTGAGTTGCTTTAACCTCGTGGTGATTGAGTCTTTTTATTCTGTAGTAGTTAATAATGACCTTATACATATAATGTGTACCTGCGTACATAGCCAAAGGGGGGAAGTTATAATTGTAAAATCAGCATTTTGTCCAGGAGGCCTTTTACTTAAATAATAAACATTTTATCGCGTAAGAAAACAGGAATGCTTCTTCAGATTCTTACAGAGTAACTTTTCTTTGCATTTGGATTTTGAAGTGAGCTTTAAAATATTCTAATGATCTTTTATTTAGTTATTTGCAAACATCAAAATTGCAGTGCACTGATCTGATTTAACTTAGGAACTAAAAGTCAAGACTAATCAAAAACTTATATATTTAATGTCAATTATTTTTGCAGTCACACACACACACACACACACACACACACACACACACACACACACACACACACACACACACACACACACACACACACACACACACAGATAAAGAGTGCACATGGCCACGTCTATTTATATAAGTGATGCTTGGAGTCGGTCACTGTATTGTTGTCTACGGAGCCCCAGAAGGGACAAGGACGAGATCATTTTCTCCCCCTAAATGTCCCTTCCGAGGCTCCGTACCGTAGTTATCAAATTCCAGATCCAACAAATGTAAATCATGTTTAATATCTTTGTGTATTGCTGCAGATAAACTAAGGTTTTGTTGCAAACTAAGTAGACTTACAGTGAAAGACTGAACAAAACAACCAACTGTACACATGTTAAGGATGTTATTGTCCTGCATTAAACATACTTCACCTCCACTCACATTCACAGAGGATGTCAAAGCAGACTAAAGCACGAGCTGTGTTCCTCTCACTGTTGCCACTGACACACTTCAGTGTTGCAATTATACCAGTGAAATATAGCACTGACATTTTACTTGCTTGTGCGCAGGGAACAAAACAAAGTGCATGTAGTCGCGTTATGACAACCATTATGTGTCCATTCGTTCCGCAGTTTTAGCTGCTAAATGGACCGAGAAAATGTTTTTTGTTTTCCAGCAGCATGTGAACAGTAATGTACGAGCAACAAGCTCAACCAGCACACCGGATGTTTGACTAAAGCCTTGAACTGTTGTTTTGTAAAATGAGAGGAGAAAAAAAGAAAAAGCTGTGGACTGCACTCAGGGCTCCGAAGGCCCGTCTTCTCATGTCACTGTACATATCCTGGCAAATGAAGACAAATGCTTGTGAGAGCACAGCACGATCCAGGGGGAGCTTTCAACAAATTAATCACTTGCAATTCTATCCTTGTCCACTTGGGCGCCTGGCGGGTCCCTGATGAAGCGTCTGCGTGTGCGTAATGAGGGTCTGATCGTCGGCCGCTCTTTACGAGCTCCTCCACGCAAGAAAAACACAAATGAATAAGTGAAGCCACCTCTCGTTCTTCAGATGGTGTGGCGCCTCGACCTCCAAGATCACCCCTCTAGCCAGTCTTCCTCTCCCTCCTCACATCAGGATTTCATTAAGTGGTGAGCAGAACACACCCCCCAATGCACTCCACTCCATCACCACCATCACCACCACCCCTTCCTCCCCCCTTTGCTCTCTCCTGCGCCACTTTGCTCCCAAACCGAATGAGGAAATAGCTCGTCTGGTCGCTGACAGACCTCGGGTTTGGCCGTAAAGATAAATGACCCAAAGTATTAAAGTTTAACACGTTGACAAAACCCACCTGATCTGTGGGATTAATGCAACTAAAGGAAAGAGTGGGGGGGGGACTGTCGGGAGAGGTGATGGGGACTCACAGGAGAGTAATAGCCGGGCACTGTGAAGGTCAAACAATATTTAGGATAAGTACACATCCAGTGTTGAGAGGCAGAACTCTGCGGAGCGTTCTCGTGCCTCACGTCCAAGCAATTCACCAAAAAGTAAAAATGGCCACAGCAACACAAACACAGCAAGACTTAATTATAATAATAATAATAATAATAATAATAATAATAATAATAATAATAATAATAATAATAATTATAATAATAATCTGATGCCATTCTAAGCAGAGGTTCAGTGTTCAGTGTTAGCAGAAGCTTATTCTATGATTAATACTCATATGTTATTGCATTCATTTGCTTGGATTATTAAATATTAAGCTTTTATTCATGCGCTTTTAAGTTGGCGGACATGAAAACAGCTCGAAATGTATTTTTTTTAACACATTTTATACTTTTTGGTCGACTTCTCGAAGACGTTGTGGCTCATTTTGACCAACACTGTCCCTTTAATGAATCTGGATGTGAGTGGAGAATCATCTGAAGGCTGTTTAAATGGATTTTCACCAAAATAAATGTTGTTTGTCAGATTTAAAGATACACTCGCTAAAGGCAGCTTTAATACTAAACTATCAGAACAACTCCTCTTAGCAGATTGTGGCTTTTCAAGCATGCAGGACACTGTGTGATACAGATATGCAGATGATCCTACACGACCTTTCATCAGGATGTGAGGTCATTTCCAAAGCACATTATAGATGTGCTGTAGATGTGCTCGTTGCATCATCCTCTTGTCCTTGATTATTTCCAATGATCCCCGTGGGGCCGGCGGTGATTGAGTTTGTGTTATCTTTTATTTAAAGTTGAGGTTAAAGGTGGAAGCACAGTGTATACTTCACCTGTCAATATGCAGAGGATAAGGCCGTGGTGGGAAACTTCCACCATTTAAACATTTCATGATGAGTGTTCGTCCGCTTGTTGGTTTCCTGGGACAAGAGAAGGATCTGCAGCCCATCATATTCACATTACACTTATTACTAAGTCCAACACATGTGTTGTTCTCGCTTTGTGTTTTATAAAGGCCTATGGTTGTCTTTGTTCGCTGCAATAAATCACACTGTCACATAGTTTACGAATTATATGCTATTTACGGATGTCTGTCTTTATATGATGCCAATACTTCTGCTCATGCTCTCTCATGACTCTCACACAAACATCCATTACGTTGAATTATATGTTTCACATTGTGTATTTAAAGGTTTCACAGTTTGTTCTCAGAGTTTGTCAGAATCTCCCAAAGAACTCTGAAAAAAAATCAAATATAAAGACATTTTAAAGAGTTTATTTATCTTATGAATCATATATAAGTGATATATATATATATACAGAATATGAGTGATTTATAACACATAACACAACCTTAGTCAGTGAATGGAGTTAAAATGTAATTAATTACTGATTATAATAATCTGCATTAATTCACATCATAGATAAATACTTAATATTTCCATATGTGGGCGATATTATATTGTAAATCCTACTTTATAATACTTCACCACATGCATGTTGCATGTACCTTCTGTATATATGATGCTTTTAATAGTTATAACGCAGAACTCGTCAGTAAACATCGTTATTCACCTCAGATCCGACGTCCAGCAGAGCAACAGGTGTAAAAACGATTAGTTTTAATTCCTCGCGTTTGTTTTTTCTCCCACCAGGACGAGCAGATGGACGGAGACACTCGCACAGGACAACATGACGGCCAGCGCTTCTTAATCATGTTGAAAGTAAATGTAATAAACTTTTCTGTGATTGAGACTTAAAGTGAAATATGGATGGTCAGGATGCAGAACTCACCTCTCACCTCAGCAGGAGAAAACAAACACACTGTGAAATATAAGATCTTGTTCGTGTATCACAGCTGAGCTGCAGCACTGGAACATGTGTGGATGCTTTAAGCTGCTAAATCATTATTATGTCCTATTTTTCTTAGATTCAGATGGAAGTTGCTCCTCTGGGATGAGACTCCTTTCTTTCTGGACTATTTAAATAGTGCTAATGCGTAGGCAGATCAAACGTAACACCATTAGCCAGATGGTGAAATGATCTTTTGTTAGAGGCATGCTGATTTCAGAAGCTTTTTTGGGGTTTCTGTTACGATACGAACGACTAATTTCACGTGAAACAGACACAACTAATACCTAGAAATGGTAACGCTTTGAAGAGACTCATCACCAGAGCGACCTTTGCACACTCAGGCACTTACCACTGGAAACAGCTGTGATACTTAAGGATTTATTAACTTTTAGTTTGACAGAACTCTTTAACTTCTTCTGCTTTCTTTTGGCTTCATTTCTGTCTCAGGTTGAAATGTATTAATGGACAAGAAAACAGGAAAAACAGCAATAGGAAAATAAATGTCAGGGAAGCATAAATATTAAGGGAGTGAAAATACTAAGCGAGGTCTTGGCCCGATCTGCGTCCATAACTTACTCTGTCGTGGTCGTTCGTAAATATTAAGAATAGGCTCACGTCCCAGGACTCCGTGGAGGAAAACTCAAAACCTTTGTGTCTGGGTTTATTTGTATTTCCCAAATCAGCATCAACAGACAAACTTCTTCTGTTGTATCCTGAACAAGACGACAACATCTGGATTTCACGGCTTCGACTGTCAATTTCCAATACAATCAACAGATTTATAAATGTGCATCTGTGTGATGGAATGAGCTTTTCTTTCCACAGTAACTCTCAAACGTTCCTTCTCCTCCCTGTTCCATTTAACACTGTCTGCCTCTATAAATACAAAGTGCAGAGAGACAGACATGCGTGCATTCTCCCTCCCACTTACACCTCCTCCATGACTTTATTTCCTCAGTCTTTTTTAATAAATTTCCTCCGTATACTTACCATATTTTCCATGTCGCTGCTGTCATCACTTACATTCTTATGTGCATCCCAGTTGTGGAATAGCCTGTCATGTTTGGGTTTGTACTTTATGTCATTGGTTCTTCTTGACCCACCAGATGAAATATGTGATGGTGGATCACCGTTGTTCTGTTCCTGCAGGAGGAGCCTCTCTCTCAATGGTTGGGTGAAACATGACTCGCCGGAGGAAACTACGATAATGTTAGAAAGCGGAAAACGGATGGTTGGCCTGCAGCTCATCTTGCATGTTCGAACTAGCTTCGGTTGCCTCTACGTATCTACAGAAGCTGCGTTTGTTACACTTTACTCTCTCCCTACTGCATCCAGGTTCCCTCTTCATGTCTGCCACTAACTTCTTTGTGTCCAGATGTGGATGCAATAGGTAACGTTTGTATTCTTCAATCTGTAAGAAGATGCAGTTAAACAACACAAAATACAAACCTGTGCTCAGAAATGTGGGTGAAACTCCCATCGGCATTTTCCACACACTCCCCAGTGACTTTGAAAACAATGAGGAGAAAAAATGTAAACTTGAACACATCAGTCAACTCTGTGTCCCATTTTTTGCTTCCAGAGGTTCGACAGTCTGTGTGCAGCGGCCATGACACACCCCTCAGTGACCACATCCGCCATAAGCAGCCGGAGATGAAACGATATGGAGATTATCGGGACAAAAAGCCTCCCAGCTTGTCACGGGATGCCGAGCGTATTGTACATCCACATGTATTGAACACAAACCTGTCACCGTCTGTGACAGCCCCATTCATCACACACAAAGCCAATCCTGTCAGCTGCACAATGCGCTCTATCTGCCCCTCCCTCCCCCCTTCTAAGTGACAGCATTGAAATGAACATTAGGACACCCGGGTATGTATTCAAATGATTTGTTTTTCCGCCTCCCACTGAAGCCAATTTCCAGAGGCTAATAAAGCTAGGAATGATTTCATGTGAGGGAAGGGGAGACATCGTGAGGTCCCGTGGGTGGTTGCCATGGAAGTTAGTGAATCATTTAAAATACAAAAGATTATCAGATTTTTCTTCCGATACGAAGCTGGTGAGGAACGAGAGCTGATGTCATCTGAGTAAAGTGTGAAGTGTGGAGTCAACGATGAAAAGTTTATCACGATGAGGAGAAGAGTCATCCACACGAGACATGTGCACCTTTATAGAGTGTTAATCTTTGGGCTGTGGACAAATGAAGCACCCATCAGGGCGCAGACACACCTGGATTAACACTTTGCACTCTTTTTGTTTGCAGGATTCTGTCACTGGTCCACGTGAGATAAACAGCAGGTTACTTCCAGGATGGGGGGGTGGCTTACAGATGCCACCATTTGGCATGTGAGTATTATTAATGTTTTTTATCTGGTATTATCCACATATCTGGAGGAGAATGTTAATGACTGGACAATCTGAGCTTTAGTTTAATAAAACTAAAGTTTGATATCTGACTCATTTGACTCTAATATTGCATCTTTTCTGACATGATGTGTGGATATGTGCAGCTCTAACCTCTCCTGTTATACACCGCTGTACACAGCGTTGACCTCTGAGAGTATTGGGTTCGACTTTGACTCAAAATGCATCAATTGAGTGCTAAAGGTGAAATAACGACTTTTAAAGAACCCTGTATTTTGACACGTGCACATTGCTCTATAGCCTGACCTTCCACACTCATGAATATCACGGTTATGAATGAATTAAAGTTTGCTCCAAATAAGTTTTGCTCTAAATAAAGCATCTTTCTGTGCGTGTCCTTTGTGGTTCACCTCACGAGCA
The DNA here is from genome assembly GCF_900634415.1 of Cottoperca gobio. NCBI lineage: Eukaryota > Metazoa > Chordata > Actinopteri > Perciformes > Bovichtidae > Cottoperca > Cottoperca gobio. The sequence continues at coordinate 3,125,698 of NC_041364.1, forward strand.
GCTCTGCAGGTCCTGGTGGCAGAGTGAAGTCTGCTGCTGTTACACCGGCTGTATTCATACGTGAGCTGTTTGCACGTGTGTGTGTGTGTGTGTGTGTGTGTGTGTGTGTGTGTGTAGGGGTACCTTTGTGTTCCTATGGATTTGTGTGTGTGTCCTGAGTCAGCAGAGTCCCAGTAATTACCCATAGATCCAGAGGCAGAGGGGCTCTGCAGCGCTGACAGGGGAGCATCATTTCCCGAGTGTTCCCAGGCAGCGCAGACTGCAATAACACCACTCAACAGGCCCATCAAGTTGATCCACATCACATTTTCTCACAATCGCAAACACGTAACCTGTTTATGCTGTAAACAACAACAGCAAGCTAATAAAACAACTCATTGCTGTGTGTGCATGTAATCCAATGAAGTGCCTTCTTAAATAATGTATCTTGAACTGTACGCAATATCGGGTAAAGAAACGTTGCTCCCAATATGTGTTTGATGAACATAATGAGACTTTTCAATAACAAATTCATAAAGAATGTATGAAATCAGGCAGAACTCGAGCGCTTGCAGGCGACAGGGTCTGCCAAGATGTTCTCTTCACTTTGCGTCACTGTCCCGCCAAACTGAAACAGTCCAAAACGTCTCAGCAGCGGCCGTATCGACGTGGACTCACAAACCTCATCACACGGCTAGAGCTGACATCTTATTGACATTTAAACATCAGACGCTGTTTGTCTTGACGCTGCCGCACCGACTGGGAGCTGACAGACACCGAAGGTCCCGCAGCTGACTGGCACTTCATTGGATAACGTCGGGTCATGTTATTGCTGGTAGTTTGAAGTTACTGTGCGTGGAGATATTAGAATAATCTTGTTTTCATCGACTGTGTAGATCGTTGGAGTTTATAATCTGAGCATCACCTGCAGAAACTAATGAAGTACATACTGTAGATGTTGGTAATATACTGGATGTTGCAATACTTGTAGCAGAATCCACGTTTCTTAGACGTCTACTCTTCATTATCTTGCAGGCTAGTTTGCCTGATGTATTGTTAGCATGCTGGTGAGATCCTTTTCACCATAATGAGTGTGTATCTGCAGCTTTACTCTGGTGTTTCACCACAAACCTGCCAGAAAGCATCATTATATATCATAACGTTTGTCTAAATCTCTGGATTAGGATTCAGGGTTGTTTTTAAAGCTGCACTGAGAAAGGTTTTCTAATATCAAATCAAATCAAATGTATTTATATCGCCCAATATCACAAATTATACATTTGTCTCAGTGTGCTTTACAGACTGTACAGGATACGACACCCTCTGTCCTCAGACCCTCTGTCCTTAGACCCTCTGTCTTTAGACCCTCTGTCCTTAGACCCTCTGTCCTTAGACCCTCTGTCCTTAGACCCTCTGTCCTTACACCCTCTGTCCTTAGACCCTCGCATCGCACAAAGAAAAACTTCCTAAAAGGGGAAACATGTAAGAAACCTCAGGGAGAGACTGAGGAGGGATCCCTCTCCCAGGACGGACAGACGTGCAATAGATGTCGTGTGTACAGGATAAACAACATAGTACAAATACAACATTTGACAGAAATGATGTTGTGTTGAAAAAGAGAAAGTTTGGATGAATCCAGGAAAATGTCAAAAAGGCTTCCTGGTGTCCAGCAGGACCAGGTCAGCAGGCGCAGCCACGATTCTTGATCCTGACGTAAAGTTTATCAGTGGCAACCTGCCACATGAGAGACAGACACTCTGGGGATGATGCCCCGGATGATGAGTTAGTAACATACATTTACATAAATGCATACAGATAGAGAGGGAGAAGAAGAGAGGGAGGGGAGGAGAGAGGAAGAGAAGGAGGAGAGCAGGGAGGTGTCCCCCGGCAGTCTAAGCCTATAGCAGCATAACTAGGGGCTGATCCAGGGCAAACCTGAGCCAGCCCTAACTATAAGCTTTATCAAAAAGGAAAGTCTTTAGCTCTTAAATGTGGAGAGTGTGTCTGCCTCCCGAACACAAACTGGAAGCTGGTTCCACTGGAGAGGAGCTTGATAGCTGAAGGCTCTGGCTCCCATTGTACTCTTAGAGACTCTAGGAACCACAAGTAACCCTGCAGTCTGGGAGCGTAATGCTCTAGTTGGTTTATAAGGTACTATGAGATCTTTAAGATATGCTGGAGCCTGATCCATTAATTGCTTTGTAAGTCAGGAGAAGGATTTTGAATTCTATTCTGTATTTTACCGGGAGCCAGTGCAGAGCAGCTAATACAGGAGTAATATGATCCCGTTTCCTTGTTCTAGTCAATACACGTGCCGCTGCATTTTGGATCAACTGAAGAGTTTTCAGCGACTTTTTGGGACAACCTGATAACAATGAGTTGCAGTAATATACTGAGTCACTATTTGTAAGGAGCGAGATGAGTAGTGATGCCGGCCTGCACCGTGAAGGAAATACTTCCTATCCATCCAGCGGGGCCTCAGCAGTTTATCCTAAGCAGATACAAAGTAGATACAAGGCCGGGTCAAGCCGCCGAGGGCGCTCTGCCTGGGTGAGAGGAAGAGTTAAAGGCAGCTTAAAGGTGCGTTAGAGAACGGTCATGCCTGTCATGAGGCCGTCGGATTTACACACTGCAAGGCCTCATCAGAGGTGAACATGTGATTTAATAGAGCTCACTCTATCAATTCCTTTATAGCTTAAGGTTTTAAACGTGCGTGTTTAACCTATTTTCTCATATCAATAACGTTCAGCAGCTTAAACCTGGACTCAGCTGGTTGGTTGGCTTCACACAGCTACTCATTTCCTTTCATCGTACACTCTGAACACATATAGCTACTGGAGTGAGCTCATTTGGAAGTCAGTGCACTTTTCCCTGGTGAGTACAACCCCTGCCCTTCCCCCTTGTGCTTTTATTTTTAATTAACCTCTCAAAGATACTCTGTTGTTGCTTCCTGTGTCTGTGCCAGCGAGGTTAATGATTTCACTAGTCCAGAGAGACGCTGCAGAGGACAGATCAATGCACCTCAATTCCCTGCGCCTCATGTTCAGTCTCACTTGCCGGACCACAGTGAAAAGGAGCAGCGGCCGATACTGATTGTGTAGCAGCGGACACCTTCCCTCTGACACGTGTGCAGCACTCTGCACGTCAACAAATAGACAAGCACACAAACATGTACACGACTGATTCCAGAAGTGCACACATCCACACTTAAAGCATATTAAATACACACAGAGACAGAAACGCTCTGCATGTAAACAAACAAACTAAAAAAGATTAGAGCTGCTGCTGCTCATGTAAATACTTATAGTATTGTTAAAGGTGCAGGATGACGAGTGTAACATGTCAGTGAAGAAATAAGATCTTCGGAAGAACTACAAACATGAAACTTTCTATTTAATAAAATCACAAATAACACAAACAAATCTGAAGGAAAGTTATTTAAGATTGAAGAATTTAATTATCTTTATCAGGAGACCCCTTTTCAAAATTGGAAATCTTTATGTTACAATAAATCTCTTTTAACTCACTTTAAAATATGAATGAAATGTTTGCAGCCATTTAAAGAAATCCCAAAGCGAAGATCTCAGCATCTCGCAGTGACAACATGCTGATAATCTCATTACTTACTCATATGGCATTTTAAAAGACGACGCACTAAGTAGAATATTGTAATGTTTAACATACTTCTAAAAGAAACCTTGTAGACGTCTGTACATGCAGGATATGTTTCTTCTAAAAAGGTTAGACGCTGCTTAAACGACCTAATAGATAATTATATAAACTGTATATGTGGATGCAAACTGACCACTCACGCCACTAAAGCGACGTCACCACGGGCTGTTATGTAAACGCTAGTGAACACGAAGGTAGAATAAGTTCCAATGTTAGCTTTAAATCCTCCGTGATGCTTTTATGAAACAGAAAACTCTAATTAATTGTGAATCTGTCAATACTGAGTTGAAAAGCATGAGGTTGCATTTACTCATTTACACGTTCAGTGAAGGAATATTGACTTTTCTTCCAACGTGCATGTTTATTTCTCAATATTGATCCCCAGATAATAATGAGCGCCTCTGGGAGAAACAGCATTTAAAAGTCAGATTGACGACGAGTTGAGCTGAATGTTTTAGTGAAATACAACAATGTTTGAATCCATAAGGAGGAATAACTTCACATCATTATGTATTTTGGCCCAGTTTCATCCCCCCCCCCCCCACACACACATACTCTGTGTGTTTGCAGCTCCAAGCAGGATCCAGAAACGTGTTTTGTTGTTGTACTTATCACAAATGGTTCATATGGATGTGTATGTGCTGCTTCCTGATCCTTTCCCCTCCACATTTACACGCATGAATAAAACATGAGAGGATTGAGAAACGCTATTCCTCAATATCACACAATAACTGAACACACATGAAAACCAAACCATCTCGAGCCAAACTCTCAATCTCCCTTCGGAGGCGAAGAACTAAACGTCACGCAACAGCTTTTGATAGAGCCATTACAGCACCAGAACTAAGTTGGCCTGCTGACAAGAGGACGGCGGCTCCCCGTCGAGTTCATCTCAGCACGTCTCCGTGACTATCTGAGAAACACTTACTCTTCCACTCACAATAACCTCTTCCATCTCTCCGCTCCCTCCCTCTTCCCCTCAGCCTTGATATGTAACAGAACTCAGAGGGAAGATGGAGTAGATGTACATAATCAGAGCCGGGCCTTTTTCCCCCCATTGTGTCTCCATCAAACCGCTGCCATCACCAGCATCCCATGCTCGTGAACACCTTTGAAACATCAAAACTGACCGACCATAGGGAGCCGGGACGTTAAAAACAGCACATTTACAGTGCTGCAGGTATGCAGCGCATTGGCCCGAGCTCTGAACCGACCCCACGCTGGGCAGCGTTCACATTTGGATGTCTCTATCTGTGGAAAATTCACCCCTTCCCCACCTCGACCCCCTATCCCCCCCCCCCCCGCCTCCTGCTAGTGCAGAGCTGGCAGCCAGGATGCATCAATCACTGCACGCCAGGGGGATGACATCATGGCACATTGGCAGGGCTATCTAAGCAGGCAGGAACAGGGAGTTTTTCGGAGGGCTAACAGAGATAAATAGAAATCCTCTTGGTTCCATCTTCCTCCGTGAGAACGTCGTCTTGATCGACTACGAGCCCGACTCTTGGTCCTCAGCTTTTTGGCGGCGCTCTCCACTTTTCTTCCCCATATTTGGCCGCCTGTCATTCGTTTTCGTCAGCAGCAAACTTTGCTCTTCCTGCTGCCCTGCAGCTCATGTTTGTGTCACGAGTCTGAATAAAGTTTAATGACGCGAGAGTGCAGCTGATTCCTGCTCTGTGCAACATGATCTCTGAAGACCCACCAAGATGATCAATAAATCCCTCCTGGAAATGGTTTGCAAATGTTACCCATCGTCAACACACACTTCCCATCTAATGCTTAACATTATAGTAAAGTCAGACGCTTTTTGATTTACGAAGGAGTAAGAATAGCAAGTGTGATATTTGCAGACGTGAGGAGAGTATAGAGAAATGTATAAACATTTGCTAGCTGGAATTATGTTAATGGCCAACAGCCAGTGATATTATCAGCTGCTTGGTCGTCAAATAAAGACTTAATGCAAGGTTGGGATGTGCAGAACTGGTTGTTAAGCATCAACCTCTAGTGTCAACCTGAACTACATGATAAAAACACTTGCATGGGCTGTGATCTACCAGGTTATTTTATATGTTTTATACATTACTTCTCTTGCGACTCTCTAGTTGCATATGTAACATGCAAATTAAGTCATTTTAATCCAGTTAATCTAAAGTAATAATACAAAACACCTCTTCTCCCCAGCGCTCTCATAAGAGCATGACTGACAGAGGAGAAACTGATATGGGAGAGAAAATCTGGTTTTGCTTTCGCCCCTCGTCTCTCTTTTGGCTCGTGAGAGCCAATAAATCCCGTATCCAGAGCTATTAGATTGACAGAGCTGAGAGCCGTTTGATGTTTAGATGTCTGAGAACGGCCTCTGCACATTCCAGGGGCCAAATGCAGGTTTGGCTGTCATCAGCAGGCCTACTTTTGGACATCGGTGGCATGCATGTCAATTATCCATGCCTTTGACAATTACGTGTCCAAGATAATGCTTATCTTTTCACCTTTTCACCTGTGCTGAAACGTTGCAAGGCTGCACTATCAACATGGTGTAAGATACCATGCAGGATGCCTCAATGTTGCACTTAGTCGCGTCTCCTGCTGGAACAGCGTTGATGAGAGAAATCTTTAAGAAAAACAAAACTGCCTCGCTTTACAAGAAATTCAGCAAATCTTTAAGGCTGACGCATGTTCTATAGATACACAAGCAATGCATGATGGGAGAAAACCTCAAATCAAGAAGAATAAACAAGAAAATCCTAAATATTTGATAAAGAAAAACAACTTGAATTCTAAGTCATGCAGCTTATGTTTAAAAAGGAAAATACTATGTCTAATAAGAAGAGAGAAAAGACGTTCTGTCCTCTGAAGTGGGAAGCTTAATTCTCTCCTTCCAATTTCTCGTCCAAGCTGGACAGCACGCGGGATAATAAATTACCCTCTCAAGTACACCGTTGAGGTTTTAAGCGCAGGGATGAGGCCAGGGGAAAAGGGAAAATTGTGTGACCTGATGACCTACAAACTCTTAACCCCTGGCCTAAGTCCAGGGCGCCTCCCTGAGAGGTCTCACAAAAGCCTGAGTCAAACATCACATTTGGACTTTGTCTCTGTGACCTTTACACGCGCTGTCACTCCAGGTGCTCACTGTTCCCCTTCATTTCAATACACCTGGGGGAGGGACCGATGGGAGAGACGGGGGAGAGACGAGAGCTTCTGAGGATGGATAGTCTTGCTGATTAAAATTAAACACACCCCCCCCGAGGAATTTCTTGCTGATTCTCATTATTTCCGCATTATTTTCTTTCTCCTCCCTTCCTTCCTCTCGCCTCTCCTCTGCATGCACCGAAGACGGGAGAGGTAGAGAAGAGGGAGACATGTTGACAAGAGGGTGCTAAGTGGATTTGAGTTATGGGCAGTTGGGCGATGTGTTTGTTTAACCATCTGGTAGCAACTCCCTCTGTTTTGTGATGGAGTGCCTGTGGAGGGAAAGAGTCCAGTCCCAATATGGATGCATACATACACATACACTGTTGATTTGACAGGGTCAAGCTAAAGCAAAGCAGCCGGCCTGAGCGATGCACTTCTGATGAGCTCATTTCCAGATTCTATACAAAATGTGTTAAAAATGACCTGAACCATCATCCGTAAAGAAAGACGTTCAGTGTCCTCCAAATCAAAGTTGTTCTGCATTAAGTTGCACTGATTCTGTTTACTTTGTGCTTCTTGCCAGAGAACATTTTCCTCATCATTTCTCAGATGTTAGATATATAACATTATTAAGTGAACATAAAAGACTTCAACAGAATGAGATCAGCAGGATTCCTTAAGAGAGATGTCACCACGAGGCTCCTTTTAATAACAGGCATGTATAGATAAATGAACACATGATGTGTACACACACCCACATGCAGGCTATTGTGTCAAATAACACGCCACATCCCAGTTATCATTTTCCCGAGGTTTCCCCTTATCATATCCAGTGTTGTGAACCTTTGTGCAGTCGGACTTCTCTTTGTGTGCGAGGCATTGTTCATCTTCGCCAATTACACGTAAGGTGGCAGTAACCAAATTAGGCGCCTCTTATTGAAGCGGTGACATGGAGTTCTGAAGTAATTACACCGCCTTTTAATAACGCGCCCAGCAAATTCACTTTTTAATCTCAGCATCCTGAATTATTAAGCAGCTGTTTCCCGCTTCTCGCTGGATCACTTCCTCTCAGAGGCCGACTGCCCGGCGCTGGCGCACAGGCAGGCGATGTTTTCTGACATAAATGTTGCTGCGAACAATAACTTGCTAAATTAAAATCTTCCAAAACATGAAGACGAGTCCTCAAACTGTAAAATGAGATTAGTCAAATTGTTAAGATTCCTATGGCAGAGAATTAACAATACATAGTGTTTGAGTTCATTATGAGTCTTCTTATAATTGTGTATATATTTATATATTTATTGCTTTTATTGCACATAAAAACCAACAGGAACAAACTAAAAGTACACATCATACTCTACAAGACCCACATGACATGTTTGACTATGTTTATAACCTTCTAAGCTAACCTACAGCATCTCATTGGCTGAATTTGGTTAAAATACCATCAGATGATGCAACTACTATTTTGCACAAATGGAAAATAATGTCAAAGATGAAACTTGAGATAGATATGAATACAGTTCCTATGATATCATATGATAATGCATGTTCTGGGGCGTTAACGTAGCTTTATGTCAGGGGCAGAACTTGCTGTAGTGCAGAGGATGATCGTGGCTGCACAACAGCATGAACGTTGATTGATTTTGAGACGGGCGGCAACATTAAAGGTGAAGGTGTATAGAATGTATGATCAACAAAGAATCATACTTATAGCCTATGCAACAGACATAGCTCATCTATGCCAGCAAGTAAGAGAGTTACTGGTGTACATACAGTAAGGGTGCTACACTCATAGGCCTGCGTTTGTCCAACGAGTAGCAGATAAAGGTGTGCGTGGCAACGCTGGAGATCCAGGTCCTCTGTCTGTTTGAAGTACGGTGCAAATAATTTGGACATTTGGCATTTAAGCGACGCTCCCACAGCGCCGCACAAACCTGCGGATCGTCGCCTGGTTTGGTGTGAATGCAGCCAAAGTCCTCACTCTGTTACTTTACTGGGTTTAATGATTTTGTTCGCATGTTTTTCTGCTAAGCTTCAGACAATAATGTTCACCATTTTGTTCCAAGGGAAAGAAAAACAGGCCAGTGAACAGGAGCTTTGAAAAGTCTTCACTTTCCACTAAAGTGACACACAAGCTAACAAAAAGCGTTTCATGTCTACAGAGAGAGCAGCAGCAAGTTAGTTAGTGTTGGCAATCACAGAGCATCGACCCTCAGTGAAGTCCAAGAGTTTGGATCAATGAAAGTCATTCTCTAACGGGGGAGATGGAAGTTGAAAATCCTGATTCTGCTTTAGCACCTCATTCTGTTTTTCACCTCCTCCATCTTGGAGAAATGTCAGGAGAACAATAAATGTATAAAAGGTCAGCGGCTTACTAACAGACCCTTCCGAGCTTTCATTACATTGGCTGTTGGCTATAGCAGAGGCGCTTGGGCAACGGTGCTGACATTTGGTTTGTTTTTACACCATGTTGAGTCTCACACAGTTGTAGCTCCTAATAATGTCAGAGGGAAAGATCTCGGTTGTGTTTATTGCTACCGTGCAGGGACAGAAATATCACAAGACCATCGACGACAGAATCGATACACGAGGTGACGCTTTCAAAGTCTGAAGGAATATCATTCTGCTTTTCTGTTTTCTCTTTAATGCATGACGATTGGTGCACAGATGTAGTGCTCCTGCGTAGCTCAGTACATATAAAAGGGCGATAATGCATGTTAGTTTTGTGGTGGTCTGCTTTTCTTTATTCATCAGCTGATCATTGCACATCTTCCTGCAGCACAGATTGACTGGGAAGGATTGCGTTCGGACACTTTTGAAGCAGGAAACGCGTCTAAACGATCAGATGCGTGCCTTCACATGACGACATCCATGTGGTGAACGGGAAGAAAAAAAAAGCTCTTCTGTAATGTATCACTCCCACTGTGACCATTAGAAGACATCAAACCCTGCAGATCTCCACGGTGGGTCAGCAGCTATGTGATGTTGAAAAGGAAAGACAGTTACGAAGCATAATGACAGATGAGAAGATCTACATGTTCGTCCCTTTGAGCTGGTCACACTCCATAAATTAGGCTTGTTGTGTTTCCACATGCGGTCCCTCCACTCACACATTGTTTGGTTTGTTTTCCACATCCCTGCTGAAAGTCAGAAGGAGACATGAAGACACAAACTATTTCCCACTTCAACACAGATCTGATCTTTGCTGCTCGCTTCACCAGCTGATCAAGTGACTGCATCAAACCGGCGCAGGTTAATAAAGTTTGGGCTGCGGCGTGTAAATTGTCAATTTGCCTCGGCTGGGGGCTCAGAGGGTGCAGGGGGGGGACACACACGGTCGGGTGACTCAATTGACACTCCTTCCAGGTCAGAGGTTAATGAATGATTATTTCTCTCTCCCAGCAGGCGTTGCCCACTCTCCCGTGGCCAGGAGGGTGAAAGAAACTCAATTTAGGCAAGATAAATCCCAGGGAGATAATTTGCTGTGATTTAATCAGCACTGAACTGATTGCTGTAGACAAGGAAAACATAACCAAGAGGAATTGGTTTATTGATCCTCTTACAAAAACACAGAACACGCAGGCGATGGGTGTTAATCCATAGAAAGTGCTTTAATGGCCAGTGATTACTGAGCATTATCAGCGAACGTTCAACCTTTTTAACTGTAAATAATTTACTAGATGCACTGAATGAAAAACTGTGTATCGACAGGACCGAGCCCCCCCCGTGTGTGTGTGTGTGTGTGTGTGTGTGTGTGTGTGTGTGTGTGTGTGTGTGTGTGTGTGTGTTACAAACATGGATCTAAAGCAATGATTCGGACATTTCTTTTACAAATAAAAAGCATTTAATGTGGTTTCCTTTAACCCCCGTGATGCAACAGCTTTGAAACACATTATTGTGTGAAACTGTCTGTGTGTGTGACCTGAACTCAAATCACTCCTCCTGACTCCTGACCCAGAACTGCGCTCACGGAAAACTGCCGAAGCAAAATGAGAGGAGAGACAGAGTTCAGGATAGATTTGATTTCACTCCGGGGCCAGGTGTGGGCTTTGTACTTGCCACGAACTGTACCGGTGCTCCGGCCTTCTCATCCACGGCTGTATTATTTATACCCGCCTTTAGAGGGTGCGTGACAATGTAATTGCTAATGTCTAAATCAGAAGTGCATAAGAAGGGATGTCCACAATGAAGCTTTTGCCGAACCTGAAGCCTACAGTAGACAATAGAGGCTCACAGGATGGAGAACATCTGTCTCACCAAGCTTTGAGACTTGAGAACGAGAGCCACTTACTAACCAAAGTGACGTCTGTGGACACAGGACCATGCTTGGAAGTGGTAGCCTGTTTTTATATAAGTCTGCCAAGATGATACTTTGCTACCAGGTCAAATCTGAAGGAGTTTCCACGTCTTTCAGTTCTTATATGAAGAATACAAACGGCCCAAACTGAGAGAAAGCAGCATTGAAGAAGGCAAAGGACTCAAAGGCGCTTACATCTCTTTTATCTTTGTGTTCGTGCCGTAGTTTTGTCATTAACAAACTTTCTTAGCACTCTTCACTATTTAAGTGGTCTTAAGGTGAAATGGTATTTTTGTGAGCAATTTATAAGAAGTGCTTTTGAGTGAACCTTCTGTAGCACCAGATGGTTGAGGTTTATTACATCATGTTTCACATTGCGTCAGGTACCGTACGTGATTAATCACAGAAAAGCCAATCGACTTCTGAACACGGCCATGTACTTGTCAAGATGTTTTGGCACTTGGTCGCCTGTTGTGGCAAACCCTCCTCACCTGGCACCGCAGAGGCCTACGAGGAGAAGCTGGAGGAGGCAGAGGCGTGTGTGCGTCGGTGAAGAGCCGTCCCAAATCTGAGGCAGCGTCCAAGAAACATTTGGATGAGTTTCTTTAAATGGCCTTGTTTTTATTAACTAAAACAAAAACAGTTTGTGTTCATTTAATTGTCTTTTCGAGCCACTTTTACACCATTTGACGACACTTTGCATCCCGCATGTCAGAGGTTTGGACTTGGACTTGACTGATTCATTTTGAACGTCTCTGCTTGGCTTGTTCTTCTAAATGAAATATCCACTTTCTGTGATTGTCTTGGAGTTGATACGATATAAATCCAAAAAGCAAGCTAAGTACTTGTACATTGTAAATAGTCTCTGCGTATCAAATCACCGATGAGATCAGTAGATATCAGAGCAAACATCACATCCACTCCCTGCGTCCCACCCAGTCCAACGGTTCTGCAGCGGCTCAAACATTCGTCTGAACTTCATTTCTCACGTTGGCGGCGGACAGTTGTCCTTTGGGTTAATGGCTCACTGAAGACCTGAATCAGACCCAGATGAAAGCGACCTATAGGGCCCTCATTTTTCCCCATTAATCATCCTTGTTTTCTTTAAGGTGATCTTTTCACCCTGTTTTTAAGTACCTGTCTGTTTTGTGGAAAGGGGCTCGTCCGGGGTCCAAGGGGCCAACTGGAGGCCTGTCCGATCCCCATCCCCTCCTCCCAAGCAGTCCCAGGAGCTCTGAATCAGGCCCCCAGGTTTAATGGCTTTTGTAATGGCAAATTATAAGCCGCTACAAGGGTAAGATTAATTGAAGGGTGGTCTCAGGCCGTTGCTTGGCTCTGGCTACAGCGTAACTCGAGACGTTAGCGTCGCACTAAAAAATGTGGCCGGCTGTCTTGTCGACCAAAAGCATCAGAGACTCATGAACTCTCGTGACATGACGTTTTTCCAAGGCCTATATTGTGGTTGCCCGGAGGGAACGTCTGACTTTAAAAAAATCATTATCATTTGTAAAATTAACCAATTGTTTTGTCAGTTTCTTCAGCACCGCCATCATTCCTGTGCTAATAGATTCGCTATGAGTCAGTGACCACTTACTTCACTCCCAGGATATGCGGTTACAATGCTCAGTATTATAATTCGGCCCCAGAAAGCACACAACTAAAGATCCAAATAATCTCTGTTACAGTAAGAGCAGTGATTTAGATTGCAATATATGGGGGAGTTAAAGGAAAAACAACTACAGCCTCAATTTGTCAAAATAACCGCAACGGGTCCCAAGACTGTTCTCATTAGTCTCGACGGGATATGAAACACAGCTCAGGCTTTGAGTAAAGCAACACAGAGAACAAGCCTGTAGCATTTAAGTAGATAATGATTCCCAACACTACACTCACTGCAGTCCAGGACACTTTTATTTTCCTTCTTTTCTTCCCTTATTATTTTACTGGGAAAGATGTGGTAAGGTCCATAAGACCAAAAGTTAATGAGTTTATTATGTTAAATAAAGCACTAATTAGGAAGTGCAATGTCAAAGTAATTAATACTGCAAACCACAAGATGATCATGTGTGTTTTGAATGGACTTTACTCAACAAAAGCTACCAAATAGACTGATTATCTCTCCTAGGAGTGTTTTTCAGCAGGATTACAGCGCTGCCAGGACACACTCAAACACATCATTTAGTCTCTTTTATTATGTTGTTATTGGGCTTTTAAGCCCTCTAACTCTGTCAAGATACTTATCATTCTGCTGGATGTGGTTTACTTTATTTTAGTGCCATCAGATTTTGTGATACTTTAGTATTTTATGTGCTGTTAACGGTCATCTGTATTTCTATGTTGTTTTATTTGCAAGCAGGGTTAAAAACAGAACAAGGAGATATATATATATATAAAACATCAGATCGCAGTCTAAGGGAAAATGTTAGTTCGTCAATCACGTGGTAAGTGAAGCTAATGAATTGTCTCAAGTTGAACATGAAAGGAAAACCTCGCTGCACGACGGCCACTAAAACAGTGTGAGCTTCACCTTTTCACACCTCTGCACCAACGTCGCCTAGTCAAAGTGAGCAGGGTGCAAAGAGCGGGAGGAGAGCAAAGCGTACCAACGGCTCGAACGTGTCGACACTTATCCGCTCAGATCTGTCCACGTGGATCGAATGTTCAGTTTGCTTCTTCGATAGAAACGTCAGCGGAGTCTTGGCAGTGTTTGCCTCCGAACAGCGTTTGACCTCTTCCAAGAATGCGATGGAATAGGAGGAAGAAGAAAAAAAGAGAGAGAAAGAAATGCAAACGAAATGGGAGGCCCAAGCGTCCCGCTCATATCTCATCTCTATTAACGGGTTTACGGGTGACCCCAGGGATCCTCATAAAAGTTTACGTGGAGGTTTCAGTTAGAGCTCCCTTTAAAAGAATGAAAGAAATTGGTTAGTTTATGGTTAGCCTTCAGAATTTTATGGCATGTTTTACTTAAGTTCCCATTTTTACAGATCCTGGTTCCAATTAGCGGAGTAGTAGTGCAGGAGGCTAAACTGAGCTCCTCTCTACTCTCGGGGTAAAACAACAAAAAAAAAATATGAAGGGGCACTTAATTGACTGTTGATCTCCGAGGACACATTCAGGTCAAGTGCAGAGGCGTGGAGATGGAGTTTGAGGATCAGATGTTACCTGAGAGCTGTTGCCTCTTTCAGTAACTAACACTGGAGGGTAAATGTAGAGCCAGAGAAAAATGATCTCCTTCAATGAAAACTCCTTAAAAAGCAGAAAGTGTTCAAACTTAAATTGCAACTAATATCAGATCTTTTAAAGTATTACATGTGAAATTATATGTACGTGTAGTCCTCCCTCTTTTTGTCCACGTATGGTTCAGAATGAATCGATATTTAAACGTGGCCGTGTCTTAGAAATCTTTTTGGTTTAGTTGCATAAATGGAAATTAGCTGTTTGTGAAATACACACAGTCCAGCCCATCTCAGTGCTAACACTCTCACACTCTCACACCAATGGGAAATGTAGTTTATTCCATTTTGGATTGCAGCAGAAAACCGTAGAAGCTATTAGCATAAGCCTGGACTTTCTGGTGATGAGGTGACGGTGCTTTTTGGGTTTGAATTTACAGTAACAGTAACTGTTAGCCGTGTCTCCGTTACTGTTGTTGCAACCGCCAAGCTCTCTATTCTAGCACTGCGTGTCGTAGTTTACAGTAATAATACGATACCGTGGCAGATCACTCAAAACTCTTGGAGTTTTTGTAATGATATAGATGTTTTATTAGACAAAAGCAGCTCCTCATTTCTGATGTTGCCGCTGAAAGGACAGAATTTATCAGTTGTAGCCTGCTAGCTAGTTAAGCTAACGTTAGCTCCATGAGTTGGTTGAAAACTGTGTAAAAGAGTCTTAACATGTTAAAAAACAACAATAAAAATAGTTAAGAAATTATTTACTTATTCTTATGTTGTGAAGTGATGTGTTATCTTATTTTGAAGGACGTACTGTAGGCCTACATGCTTTAATTTAGTCCATTTGGATCAAATATATTAACCGAACACGTGCAAATATTACCTTGAAAGTTCCTGATGTCCAACCTTCCCAAGAGCAATGAAGAACTAGTCTTCTTCAAACTCATTCAGACCTTTAACAAACCTACAATAACTCCAAAACATCTTAAATAACTTTAACAATGTCACAAAAAATGACTGATACAAAACCTTTCCAACAAACTAACCAGGTCAGTCAGCCGGCAGGCGAAGGAAACGGGGGATGTGGAAAGTATTTATGGGTGACGGAAGAAAAACATCTTGCAGAGGAGTGAGACACACACATGAATGATGGAACATGACACACAACAATAAGTCAGTAATCCAGCGGAGGGCGTTCGGGGTAATGTGCCTCCAGGCAGGCGGTCACTCTGCAGTGTAGCGTCCCCTGCAAAACCACCAGCACGCCGCTGCAGTCATCACCACCACCACAGCGTGTTTACAACTCCACAAACAGACTGTCACGCAGCGTTGATGGTCGCATAAAAAGGCTGTTTAACGGGTCGAACACACACACGCACACACACACACACACACATACACACACGCACGCACACACACACACACACACACACACACACACACACACACACACACTCACACTCTCTTTCCCTCGCGTTGTAAAGCCCCCTGACCTTGTCTGAAACATACTTCTCTGATTCACAATGCCTCCTTCTTTCTACGTAATGCTCTGTATTTCTCTTCTCTTACTCTCTTTTACTCACTATAATGTTTGTTCTGATCTTTGTATATGTTGTTATTTCGCGGATGTACATGCACATGATCTGAGCTTAATAAGTGACACTATTTTAAAGCATGATGTCGTGGCAGAATCAGTGCTTGTGGCTGGAGACACTAAGATGACCAACAAGCATCAGATGTTTAAAAGGCAGCTGTGTGGTTACTTTGAGGAGTCTCATTTCATTCTTAGTGTTCTAGTGAAGTGTTTTGGAAACGTAGTATAACTGCTCGAAGAGCTTCCAATAGCGAGTAGAAATTGAGACGATTTAGTTATTTTCTTTCCTGACGTGGAACAGAGGAGGAGATGCAGGCGGGGGGAAGCATGACTGCAGGGGAAACTCAGTTTCTCATTTTAGTTGATGCTTTCCTCACTATTGTGTCATCTCAGCGCCTACAGTCAGTACCTCGGACTTTCACCACACTTATTCTTTTCTCTTATGAACACACACACACACACACACACACACACACACACACACACACACACACACACACACACACACACACACACACACACACACACACACACAAATACACATCCGTGGTAATACATACACGTGTAGTGTGTATATTTGACACAAGAGCTTGAGAGAGACTTTGAACAAACAGCGCAGGGAGATTACATCACTTCTTGTTACTGAGATGACAGATGAAGCAGGGTGACATACTTTTCTTTGATTCACAGGAAATCTTCCCTCTGTACTCACACACACACACACACACACACACACACACACACACACACACACACACACACTAACAAGTCTCTAATAAAATATGTATATTAGCAATTACAATTTAGAGAACAATGCTGCCTAAAAATGATTTAGATTGCGTCAAAGAGAGAAGTTGTGTGACACACACACACACACACACACACACACACACACACACACACACACGCACACACACACACAAACGTCTGTGTTTATTTTTTACCTTAATGATGCATGAACCATACAGTAGTTTCAAAGTATGAAACATAAACAACAGTATTACATGTGAACATAGTTTATGCTCAGAAACCCCAACACACACACACACACACACACACACACACACACACACACACACACACACACACACACACACACACACACACACACACATCCTGCATATCTCCTGTGTGCCTCTGTGCCATGCTTTAGGAAGTGGTACCACATAACACAGAGGTAGTTTCCTGCCTACAGGAGCTTTATTAGGCGAGCGGGCAGCTGACTCACCAGGCTGCGGATGTCTTCCCTCAAACATGGAGGGAGATCTCATCTCATTAACTTCAGCTTTTGTCGGAGGTTGCAAAGTAAAGTTAGTGTGATTATATGTTTTTATAAACAGCTAAACAGCAGCTACAAGAGCAATGACTGCGTTGCAGAACAAAGTGTAGCAACATGCTTGTTTTATTTCACTCTTTGTCTCTTTAGTGTGTATTTTGTATGATCCTTGCAGAGTTGTGTCTGCATCTCGATATTATCATCTGGCATCATATTGTTGGGATTTATATATATATATATATATATATATATAGATAGATACTTTATTGATCCCGAGGGAAATGTAAGCATCCAGTAGCTTAAAAGACCAAAAACAAAGTAAGTAAATATACAAATAAAATGAAGAGTTAAAGGCTGTTATAATACAAACATACATGTTTGGCTTTGGTTTGAATCTCCCTGCCATCACTGAGAGGAGTTGTACAGTCTTATGGCCATTCTATATTAATTTGTAAATATTTTACACTTTATTTCTAATAGTTTAAACCCTAAAAAGTCTGTTTTGGCTGGACGGCTGACACGACTCAGGTCTCTGTGTTTGAGGCGATGCCTGTAGCCTCGTCTACCACGACCCAGATGGGAGGCAACAGCTCTGGCTCAGCCGTGAGTCCAAGTGCCGCCTGGCCTCCGCAGTTATCACCAAATCCAAACTGGAACCCAGAGAGAAATGCAATTCCGGCCGTCTGTCCAGACTCAGAGGAGAGCTGGCTGCAAACCCGCTCTATTTGTTCTTCTCTCCAAAGCGCCTGTTGACTCAAACGTCTCTCAGACTGCAGCAGGGTCACCTGGAGACGTTCAGACATTTGCAAAAGAAATGTTTATGACTGTCATCGATTTATTTCACGTGTACAGCTGTCATGTCTGGAATTTGTAAAGTAAAAAATTCAAGTGTAAATGACATCCTGTGTTTAAGTGATAACAGACATCCAGACTGTGGTTTTCTTCTTACTACTTTACTTCTTTCTGTTCTTCCACGTCAGTCGTCTCGAAAATATAACGTTGCTGAAGTTCATGTACGTAGCGTAGTGCAGACATCGCAGTAAACTAATCGCATCTCTGGAAACAGAAGGTAATTTATCGAAGAGAAATTGTATTTGCATGCTAAACGACTGCATTTAAGATTCATTGACTGAAGTTTCTTACTAAGATCTGAGGATCTGTTCTCTGAGCCGGCTTAAAACTCTGTGTTTCAATCACTGCCAACAACGAGCTGAAGCACATGTTTGTAAAGGATGTGTTCCTACGAGCTTCCTGTCTCCGTGCACGAACACGCTTTGTGCTTAAAACAGAGATTAAAGATGATTTTCTTTTGGCTGTGTCTTAAATCTATTTCTGATGATTTAATAAAGGCTGAAGGATGTTTGTACGTCTGTCTTCTTGTTCTGCGTGAAGTTACATTTTCACAACTGCACACCAAGTGTAAACCTACACGCAGGCATGTTAATGTGAACACATCGTGTTCTGCTTTTCACTTTGTCTCAGAGAAAGAAGAGTTTAAAGACACTTTGAAGAACTGTATCTTCTTGTTTTTGATGTTTAATTCCACCAGTAGGTAAACTGGTGGTTCACTGTTGGAACATAGAGTAGAAGGGCATTAGGAGAGCGCGGACCTCCACTGAGGGCGTTCCTATAAGAGAAGAATAATGTGTGTATCCACCCTGTGACTACAAAATGTAATGTTTCTTCTGTAATCGACAAACAAACCAACAAACCGAAGTGAAAACATTGTGGAGGTAAAAAGCCCTTTATGCTGGGGGAAGGACGAGCGAAGGGAAGAAGGTGGAAGAGGCTGAGCGCTTATAGAAAACAGTCACAGTAAGAGGAGGATGACAAGAGACACGTGAATAGGTCTCGAGGTCGAGAGAAAGAGAAAGTATTGGAAGAGAAGAAATGAAGTCGGGGGAAGAGCAGAGCGGATGGAAGCGAGGCCTGGCTTTATTATATCCTAATATGCCTTCCATACTCAGCCAGCGAGCAGAAGAGTCCCGAGACATAATTATATCCCCTCCCCGGGCCGTCTCCCTGTATTAGCGTCTCCTCTAGTTCACTGGCTGCGACAGAGACAAATGAGAGAGTTTTTCCAGCAGATCATTCTCATCCGTTACTGCCAGTTCCGTGTGATAGATCATCAGAGCTAAAGCAGGGCAATAGATCACGGCGTAAAAGAGACTCACTAGCGTACCCCAGCGGAGCGCAGCTTTACAGATCATCGCCCACCTAATGCACACGTGGGTTAAGAGTCAAATCCCATTAGTTGTAGTGTCTCCCCTCCTCTCCCTCCCTCCCAACCTTCCTCTACTCCCTCTGTGCCATCATCTCTCACACCCTCTTCTGCTGATGAAGTCCTATTGACCCAACAGTGTTACAGCGTCACAGGTACAACTGCTGCTGTGCTGTTTGCCTCTGGTGTGGTGGAGGGTTTGACAGATGACGATTAAAACAGTGCAACGTTTACTAAATCCTGCTGTTGTCACTATGGAAAAGTCCTTGAAACACAGAAAGAATGTGCTTCTGGTAACCATTTCCATTTTGGATCTGGTTCGTATTGAAGTAATAATTTAGCACAACAAACTCCAACTGCGTCTCGTACAAAATGATGTTCCCGTTCAACTAAACTTCAATCTCAATTATGTTTCAAGGGATTACAGTCGCAGTTTTAAACAACGTTGTAAATGAAAAGAAAAGTACTGTACGTTAGTCGTACAGGAACGCATCTCTTAGCCAATGTGTGCGCTCTTTACTTCTCTGTATCTCGATGTTACAGGCAGTGAAATGAACAAGGCTTCATTGCTGTGACAGGAGTTGGACATAGAAAGAGCAGGTTGTTGTTATATGTTGCAGACGTGCAGAGGACAGGCTAACGTAATCGTGTCCAACCTGTGCAGGCAGCTCACACACACACACACACACACACACACACACACACACACACACACACACACACACACACACACACACACACACTATCCAGGCGGGAAGGATTCATGATCCACGAGTCTGACTGTCATGTGCAAGTAAACTATTATTAACACCAGTGTTGACAATGTTAATCCATTCCCAAAGACGGAGAACAGTCTGCAGTATCAGGTGACACGCTCATTGTATATTATGTACATGATGGCAGTTCAGAGTAAGAGTGATTGTAGCTGGAACTCGTTTATCACCAGACAAATGGAAAGGTGTGAGTGTGTGTGTGTGTGTGTGTGTGTGTGTGTGTGTGTGTGTGTGTGTGTGTGTGTGTGTGTGTGTGTGTCTGCGTTAAGTATTCATTTCACTTCAATATTTCCGTTTATTTGATGGTTAATCATGTTTTATAAATCACACGAGCTTGTTTGTTTGTTTGCTTCATAGGATAATGATGTGAAAGGTGTGTGTAGATCCTCTCTTATGTCCTCTCAGCAGGGGGGGTGGGGGGTGTACGGGGCCCCCGGGGACATTGTGATGACTCATAATCTTACATTAATCTCAGAAATAATGAACACAATAATGTTCTGTTCATTATTTTCCTGTGTCGCTCGCCCGAGACTTTATTAGGTTCCAGTTATTTGAGGCTGAGAAGGTAAAATGTCAGTACGGGGGAGGAAGGAGGCGGTGCCTTCAGTACTGTGGGTTTCCAGTAATCTTCTTCTTATTAAATAACCACCTTTTCTGCTTTTATTCCTGCCTGTCCTCAGCCCATACGCTCTCAAATACACTTTGGACTAACTCCAACGTAAACCCGTCTGCAGTGATATTAGAAGCTCAGAGCTGTGTTCTTAAAACCCTGCTGGGAAAATGTGAAGGATGAGATAATAACTCATTTAAAGAAGAGGATTCTTTAATCCTTCAAGGATTTTGAAGGATAAAATGACTGAAAGTAATCAGACTACATGAGTATTTGAAGTTAAGTTGTGGTAATCATTAGTACAAAGCCAACAAAGGAGGCAGCCGTCACCGCTGCAGCACAGTTAAGTGTTTAGCTCAAGTTTCAATCAGGGGTAGTGAATAGACATCCCTAAATAGCTTAATGCTTCTTTATATGCAGCAAGTAACACGACGAATTAGCGCTGCTGCACAACATTACAGATTTCAATTAATTCTGATCAGCACAGATGTTGCATCGCTCCCGCACCAGGCAGGCTCATACTTATGTAAATTGAAGCTGTTAGACCAAGAGAGGGATACATGGAAACTGTGAAATGGACAAAATGATGCAGATAGAAGTTTTCAGGTAATCTACAGCACGGCAGCACATGCGTATAAACACGAGGAAGATTCATTAACAAGGGGATTAATGTTTTGGTTTACAGTCCTCGCTGTGTGCGCTCACTTTCCCATACTACCTAACAATACCACCAGACTGGGATGAGTTTAAACTGAGGCACGAGACGGGGATGTCCACCGTTGCCGTGCAGTTAGCCTTGACAGGAACCCTGAGGGCTCACGAGGGTCAAAGTGTGCGTGACCCCCCCCTCACCCAAACAGGATATGCTTAAAGAAGGATGACGACTCCTGTAAACCTGGCCCCGCTTTTTTCTGTAAAATGTGTCACAGGACTCATTTTTCTCGCCTCTCTCTTGGTGGAGGTGTGGGAACCAAGGCCGGCGTGATGACAGCGCCGGTTGGTTCGATGGAGTCACACCATTGTTCACTTTGATAAATCGTTTCGATGGTTGTGACCTCTTCGGACTGGGCTTCCTTCTACGACTTTGATGTATGAAAGTGTGAAGAACAGAAGGGTGGTGGGGAGGAGGCGGGGGGGGGGGGGGGGGTTCACTGTTATTTTGACAGCTTTCTTGTCAGACTCTGAAACCTGAATCTGAATCCCCAGAGACGGAAAAGTCTTGAATTGATCGTTGTTCCTGACGTCACGATAAGCTTTCAAAGTGTTGCCTCATTCAAGATGGAGGCAACACAACAAAAGAAAACTCAAACACTTCCACAGTTGATGATTCTTTTTACCTTTTGATTAAAACAATAAATATAAAAATAGAGTTTAAGGGTTCGCTGCTGCAGTGAGAACATGTCGTGTCCTGTCGATGCCGAATACCTCCACCAGTAGCGAGACTCACCACAACAGGTGTGGAGGGCAACGGCGAGGTCACAGCTTTCACATTTGGCTTGCTAAAGACTGGCGACAAGAAACCTGCGGCAAGAAAAGAATCCAGGATACTAAAGGACGTGATTTATCACCTCTGCCAGACTGCTGCCAAGACTGTATGAAAAACGGCCAGGAGGGCTAGAAAACAGAGTCTGTTGTCAATATTTTAATCCCAGTGTGTCGGCCGAGTGTCATGCTTTAATGCGCTTTTTCATACTTTATTACACAGAAGTACAGAAATGCCAACAGAGGAACATAAATAGCAACTTTTACCATTTTGTTAATACAGTTACTGTGCAGCGCCGTGACACATTTTACTGGCAATGAGCGGGGAACTTATTTTACACCTTTAGTGACAATAAATCAAAACCCAGGATCAACATTTATAGATGTTTATTTTAGAAGTAAAGGAGTGAAATGTAAAAGTATGAGCAGCGGGCATGTAGTAGTAAGAGAAGGGAAGTCTTTGCTTCTGTGTTACATCCTATTTGTAGAATTAACAAGGATTAGTGGGAATAAGGAGATGTAATAGGGAAGACGTCGGAAGCAGACTGCAGGTCTTCGCCCCTCACATGCACTGACACACACACACACACACACACACACACACACACACACACACACGTTGGCATGGGAATTATCTTGGCTGCTAAGATGATGAACCTTCAGCCACAAAGTGACATTGAGGACAAGATTAATTTGCACCACGTCGGCCAACTGAACGTCTGGACGGCAGAACCCCCCCTGCAGCCATCGAACATCAACTATCCCATCAGTCGTGGTGTCTTCCTGAGTATCTGTGTGTGTGTGTGTGTGTGTGTGTGTGTGTGTGTGTGTGTGTGTGTGTGTGTGTAGGGGGTGGGAGGTGTACCAGAAGGAACAGCCAACCAAATAACTTTGAGCTGTCACCATGTAACAACCTCCCCCTCCCTTCCCCAACCCCCCCCCCCCCCCTCCCCCCGCACCGCTGCCACCCTTGCCCCTGTCCCAAAAACGCCGGCATAAGGCTGTCACCGCCCAAAACAAGATGTCATGTCAAAGCAGGAAAATTACACAATAACGAGGCCCACTTGAGATTAGGCTAATGAGAAAATCAAAACACAATTTAATTCTTGTCAGCGGCGAGGCGTCTTTAAATTACCTCTCGTACGAGCATGCTGATTAAGAGAAGTCTGCCACTCAGCCGGCTGCCCACTATAAATAGCCCCTGGGCTTTTTGAAACCATGGTTGGCTTTCTTCATCGCAGGGGATATTAAATGTAGACACACACACACACACACACACACACACACACACACATAGTGAGCTCCACAGAACACCCACAGCACTGTGTGTCTAACATGTTAAGAATCACCAAACGAAGAGTTTTTATTTTTACTTTATTATATTTAACCAAGAAGCCCCTTGAGATGGAGATCTGGACAAGACATCAGTTACACTTTAAAGAGAAATTAAAGTTTAAATTGAGCTAATGTTGAGATCGGTGAAGGAAACTCTCGGTGATGCTTTGAGTTACAGAAGACAGTGGAGCGAGTGTGGACATCAGGACGTACTTATCTACACGATTACCCAGAGTATCAGTCGACGATGAATAAGACGAGATGTTTTTAATAAACCAGAGTCACCTTTAATAATGAAGTCTGTTTCTTTTAATGATCCTTCCCTGAAGCCCCCTCCCCCCCTCCACTGAGATCTGTTTACCATCTGCAGTTTGCTTCACGTTTTGATGTCATGATGGTAATTAACTGGCAAAATGTAAGCTACAGCGTGTCACGATATGGCCACATCGCTATTCCCAAACAACCTGCAAGCATATGGCACCGAATGTTACATTTCCCTAACAGCCCCTGAGAGTCGCTGCCATCACATGGAAACGGGAAGGCTGCGTGGAGACGTCGGCAATTTCAAGGACTCACCAGTCGAGCCGAGAGCTGTCAATTCACTCTGCAAACATTATGCGTTCATACAGCCCTGCAGCGCCCGGAGCGACTCTGCGTTCACAAATTAGAGACAAGCAAGGAGCTGAAGTCACACTGTACACATATAATTAATTATAATCCTTTTCACTGGCAGCTTCGACGTACTGGAGCACTGCCTTGCTCAAGGACATGGCAGCACGGCGCGGCATCTGCTGTTGGCTCACCTGAAGCTGCTGGTTCACCTGTCGTGTGTGTTGATGGTGTAATGACCTGCTGTTTTGGTTCATCCATTATATATTTGGAGTCAAGTTTAACCTCTTAATTATTGTAGTTATTATAATCAAAACACAAAGAAAACTCAAACATATTTTTAAAAATGTGTTTGTACTTCACTTACTTTGTGTCATGGGTACTGACAGGGAATATTGGGTTTAAAATAAACATTTATGGTCTTTTTATCAATAAATATTATAATATCTCCAAATTGCACAGCTTGTGAACGCCTGGTGTTACTCTGAGAACAAACTGTCTAATAAATTAAGTTTTTGTGCCTTTTATCTGATATTTGAAGGTGAACTTGGTAACACTTGGTGCTATGTTTATATTGTGTGTTCCAGTCCATACCTACCAGCTGTACCATCTTCAGGCTTCTTTTTCAACAACAAACTTCAGGCGGAGTGTATTTTCTTCACATTCAGTATATTCAGACCACGATTACTCAGTGTCAGAAGCACTTGGAGTGATTAATCTTGTTTTGCAAGAACAATAAGAGAGTTATCTTTTGAATGAGACTAAAATCATGCATCTGGTGCAAATGGTTGAAGATCAGCTTTCAATGTACTTTGGGTGTCGTTTGCAGGTATTTTCGGGTAATTTCCCCCACCTCTTAAGTTCATTAAGTATTTATTGAACAACGTCCAAGACTAGTTTCCATTTCTTTTGTTATTTTATTTTTCTTGCTTGATACGAATCTACACGTTGGAGCAAATGTTCTTCTCTATTTGACGTTATCTGGATTCTCTGCTTGTGATGTATCTTCATTACTGACAAACGTTAACTTTTACAGTAACTGACTTGTTGAGATGTTTCTCACCTGGTCAACTGAGTTCCCAAATTGGAAACTAACTGCAAAGTCCGCATGCTTAACAGATCAAAGCGTTCCACCATCGGGACGGGCCTGTCACGTCGCCAAATAGAGTGACCAGACTCGTGATCCTCTGTGCCGCTTACATCTTTCACCGGTTCACCAGGACTTTGATTGCCAACATTGAGCAGCCAAGCGGCTAACACCATTTCCACCTCTTTACGTGCTCCGCTGCTCTCCTCGTCGCCGCTCTCGCCGAGCCATATGGCTTATGGACACGCTCCCCATTTTTCAGATAACTTCTCAAGCGAGAGGACAGGACACAAGCACAAGAAAGATGTACACCAGCCCCTCTCCTCCCCCCCCCCCTCCCACCCCGTGCACAGTCTGGGGAGAGGAGCGGTCGTTGTTAGCTGCTCATGCTTCTTCTGGGGGGATTTCTGAGAGTGAAATTGAGTTTGAAAGTAAAACTGATGCAGAGTATTTAGCTTCTAATTACACGATTGCACTCCGTGGTGGATAAGAACATTTACTGAAACCTTTTTAGCAGAGCATTATCAGAACACTGAAGCTTGATCGACAGGGACACAATAAAAGTTTAATAACAAAAGCTTATTATGAGCTTTTAATGGTCGTCATTTGTTAGAATTAAAATGATACAGTGACAGATGTGTGTGGATTTGCACTCTTTGTACACCAAGAATCTTTTATCGCTTCAAAATATCAGCTTTTCAAAAAACCCACATTAATCAAACTGTAATGTTGTTTGCTTTGTGGCGTAATGTCTGCCGCAGAGCACCTCCAGAACACCGAGAGACAGCCGTAGAATAAATGTGAGCACCACCAGTACTCCACATTATCCACGCTTCCCATGTTTTACTTGCTTCATCCATCCTTTATGCCGCGCATTCCTTAAATAGCTGCATCCTCCTGAATCCTCAAAGGGCTCTGCCACTGAAAGAGTTAAGGCTTCCTCTCCTGACGGCCCGATGTTGGCAATGCATGACAGCGCCAGTTGACAGCGCCGGCTATGGATGACAGATGACAGTGGAGGAGGGAGTGGTTTGGTGTGTGTGTGTGTGTGTGTGTGTGTTGGGGGGGGGGGGGGGGTGATTATGAAGATAAGGTGGGAAACCTCTCAAACACATGCAGACATCCACAGTGCATGCAGACCTATATGCGCACATACAAACACACATGCATGCACACTCCATCACACACACACTCCACGTTCCTCCCAGGCATCATCCCATCTATTTGACACAGTAATTACAGCACACACTGATTCCAATGATGGATGAACTCCCAGACTGGGATGAGCAGTCTCTCCTTCCTCCCACTCTCCCCCCTTGTTCTCTCCCTCGTGCTCCCCTCTCTCTGTCTCACCACAACCTACAGCCGTGTTACATGCAGAGCCTGAATGTTGCTTCAGCAGGATGTGAAAGATGGTTCCTGACAACAGATTACAGGATATCTGCTGTTATGAGGAGCATGATTTGACCCTGATGGTTTATAGTAAGCTTTTGATTTATTATTGTTACTGTATTATAATAATAATAATAATAATTTGTTTTATTAATATTAATAATAATTATAATAATAACTATTATTGTTACTGTATAATAATAATAATAATAATAATTAGTTGTATTATTAATCATAATTATAATAACTATTATTGTTATGGTATAATAATAATAATAATTATTATTATAATAATAACTATTATTGTTACTGTATAATAATAATAATAATTAGTTTATTATTATTTATTATTATTATTATTATTATTATTATTATTATTGTTACAGTATTATAATAATAATAATAATAATAATAACTTTTGTTATTATAATTATTTGTTTTAATATGAATAATAATACATATTATTGTTACAGTATTATAATAATAATTATTATTATTTGTTTTAATATTAATAAGAAATATTATTGTTATTGTAGCGGTTGTTGTACATTTTGTAATTAATTAAAGAAATATATTAATTAAAGTTTTTTCTGATTGTATTTGCCTCTTGTTGAACTCAAAGTGCAATATAAATAACTATAATTTGTAATTATTCTATTGTATCTTCTGTCATATACAGTATGTGCATTTCTGTACATATATGTCTCTGTAGATATTCTGCTATCTATGAATGTGTGCATTAACTGTCTCACCCTGAGGATTAAGGATTAGTGTATCTGCACAATATCCTCTCTCTCTCTCTCTCTCTCTCTCTCTCTCTCTCTCTCTCTCTCTCTCTCTCTCTCTCTCTCTCTCTCTCTCTCTCTGTTATTGTGTCCCTCCCTTCTTAGTCTGAGAAACGAGAGAAAGATGGAGTCAGTAAGGTATTCGTGCCAGACTGGCATAGCAGCAGATGCTTGCACGCATTTAATTGAGTTGTTAATGCAGCACACAAAAGGAGAGGCCCCGATTCAATTTGGCTCCCTCCGTCTCAACCGACTGCCCTTTGTGTTTCATTAAGGGGATACAGGAACACCTGGTGGGGACCCGGGGAGCCATCGTCACCTTGCTCTCCAAGCAAGGTGATGGACTTCAACTCTAGATGTGACAGTGACAGGTCTAGCTCCAAGCTACGTCTCAAATCTTTTTTTTTTTAATGCTTTACAAGCCGGGTTGTATTTATAGAGATCGTCAGGCGGGGATGTCTTGGTCTGTCTGAGGTTTAGGATAAAGACAACTGCTATGGTGTGTCAGGCTGAACATGGCGTGAATCTTAGATGTGACACCTCTGCACGTGAAGTCATGGGAAGATGCTACTGGGTGTAAATTAAGCGTGTCTGTTATAATTTTCCAGCTTTATAGAAAATAAGAAAAGGCGGGAAAGTCTGGGACAATAAGAGAGAGAACTGAAGGGTCTGGTGAAGCATCTGGAACTATCAAGCAGCTCTTTCTGTCACAAACTCATATCGAGAAGGATATTTGAAAAGGAAATATTGATATCATGTTTATGATACACGTATGATGATATCGTGCAAATAAGCCAGCGCTCTTTAATCATTTGCATATTTTCATATCATGCTTTTGTACAGATCTGGTGACGGTCTCTGTCTGAGAGTAAGAGAGAAACACACAGCTGAAGTATTGTATTAAAGATAATCTTGTTTGTGCACATTATACACAAGATTCTTATTCAGGCTCATCAGAGGCTACATTTTGCACGGTTCATGTATATATATTTTATTACTATTCTATATGTTTTAACTGTTTTATTAACTTTAAGTCCTTATTTAGCTGATTCCTCCATTTTGTTCTGTATCTCATAGTCTTCATATCATTTATATATATTGCACAGATAAAGGTCATTATTGCTATTATTGTAATTGAGTGGCAGGGGTGCAGGGAGGGAGGAGGGAGGGTGAGGTGCAGGTAGGGAGGGGGGGGGGGAGGACAGAGGAAAGGAGGGCTGTCGCCTCGGGCTGCGAGTGAAGTGATGCTGTAAGAAAGGTCCGTCCTGCACATCCCCACCGCCTGGCCGGGAAACCAGCCACCCCTGACGCATCAAAACCTGTCAGAGGGAGAACAGAGACACGGCGAGGTCACGGCGAACGGGACGGGCGACCTTCTCGACGCCTGCTGATGTCTTTTTCATTAGTCGCCGAGGGGAGGGGGGGAGGGTGTGGAGGGGGCTGCCGATCCGGTCGACTGCTCCAACGAATTGGCCTGAAATGCGAGGCAATCGAGGATAATGTCATTGCCCACAAAAAAATTAATGCAAGTGCCATAACATTGTGAATGTTGCTATTAATATGGAGGAGGTTCTGCAAGGAATTATCTAATCCCCTCATGCATTTTATGATCTATGTAAATGAACGAGGAGGTTGTAACTAAAAGGATGATTAAACTGTCAAGAGTTGAATATGAAATTAGCTTCAATGCTGGAATTCTGGTCCTGACTCGTTCTTCAGTTCGAGATCGTAGAAGTTGGAGCACAAAGTATGTTGGGAATTAACTGAAGGACACTATTGTGTTTGTGTTGTTCTTTGGAGGCTAATCGTTGCAAATGAATCAATCAACGCAGCAGTTAAAGACTCATTAGAGCTTCAT